>NW_007258430.1:588643-601899 GCF_000164805.1 Carlito syrichta
AGAGTGAGACTCCAACTCAAAAAAAAAAGACAATCCCAAGAGTCTTCTGCCTCCCAAAGGTGCAGGATTACAGGCTGAGCCACCGAGCCTGGCTTACAATACATATTTTGTTGTAAAATTATAAAAATAACTTTTTCTAAAAGTTGTTTGTAAAGATTAAGGTTTTTTTTGGTTTGTTTTTGAGTTGGAGTCTCACTCTGTCACTCAGGCTAGAGTACAGTGCCATGCTCACGGCCATTGCAGCCTCAACCAGCTGGGCTCAGGTGATCCTTCCACCTCATCCTTCCAAGTAGCTGGAACTACAGGCATGCACCACCATGCCTTGCTAATTTTACTTGATTTATTGTAGAGGTCTCACCAACAAGATATCACCAAGTTGCCCAGGCTGGTCCTGAACTCCTAGGCCCAGCCGATCCTCTCGCCTCAGCCTCCTAAAGTGCTGGAATTACAGGCATGAGCCACTGCACCCAGCCAAAGTTAAGTTTTAAATATTTCATTTTTTAGCTCTTAGAGCTTATACTTAGCATCATATTCTTGTGTTTTCTCTAATTTTATTGACAATTAGGAAGGCAGGTATAGTGGAATGAACTTAAAGGAGCGCTTTAGGATGGAAGGAGAAATGTAAGTATATGTGTAGAGGACAGAGGGGAAAGCACTGCCAATGCTCCTGCTAGAAAGTTCTAAAACATAAGGTAAATATATGTTATGAAGTAAAATTGATTGTATTTAAATTAATAATGGCACTTTCTAAATTTAAAACTTGCCTGCCTTCTTATGCTAATATCCACATTCATTGCCATAGGGATTACCCAGGACTATTGCCTACAGCCTTAAATGAGCAAATTGCTATTGTTAAAGACATCAGAAAAATCCTGACTTATGACTAAGAGACAGCCATCACAGGACAACTCTAAGTGCATTTACAGTTTCAATTCCTTAGAAGCAGATAAAGGCAAAGTAGTAGTATATTATTTGTTGTTTCTCAATAGTCAGTGTCCCAAATGGCACAACTATTTGATTATTCATAGCCGAACATGTTTTATGATTAGTTTATCAAATGATGTCTATAGAAACTTACATTTTGGATACTGACACAAATACATAGGACATACCAACATAAATAAAACTATTAGCAAGAATTCAAACCACTCATCAAAACTACACATAATTGTAGAGTTTATATGACTTAGAAATAAAAAAAGAGAGTGATAAGGTGGTACCTCTGAGGGAATCAAAGCAAAGGAAAAACATTTTTTAAGGATCAGGGAGGCCTGAATATGGTAGGTCAAAAGAAGAGTAACCAAAGAGGGGAAATATTAAAGAAGGAAGTCGCCGGGCTCGGTGACTCAGCCTGTAATCCCGCGCCTTTGGGAGGCTGAGGTGAGTGGATTGCCTGAGCCCGCGAGTTTGAGACCCGCCTGGGTAGCGAGACCTCATCTCTACAATAAATCAAAAAAATCAGCTGGGCGTGGTAGCGCATGCCTGTAATTCCGGCTACTTGGAAGGCTGAGGCGGAAGAATCGCCAGAGCCCAGCAGGTCGAGGCTGCGGTGGCCGGGAGCGGTCACTGCACTCCAGTCTGGGTGACAGAGTGAGGCTCCAACTCAAAAATAAATAAATAAATAAATAAAAATAAAGAAGAAAGTCAAGGAGTAAGCTCCTAGAAGCTGGAAGAAACATGGTCAAAGGCACAGTTATAGCCTTGGAGAGGAGAAAATTATAGGGGAAGAAAAAGGGGTGTGGTGAAAATTTTTAAAAGTTTGGATTGAGAACAGAAGTCATGTTGAATGGCCCAGGTCTGTAAATAAATCAGGAGGCAGAGTGATTGCTGAGAGCAAAGGTAAGAATAAGAAAGGAAGGAGATCAGGTTGGATGCTTGAGAAAAATGAAGTATGTTCAACAGAATGTCATTATGAGATGACTTAAAAGGAGTTTAGAGTGTCAGCGAAGGCCTCTAAGATTAGAGAACACACTTTTGAAATATCTAGCAATGAGCAACTTGGAAGAAGGGACAGACAAAGCAAATGCTGGTGATTATTCAGTGGGACCGTGAGGTATTCTGAGAAGTGTCCTGAGAATCTTGTTACTTGAGCTGGGTAACTGAGTAGAGGGAAGAATTAAACGAAATTTATTCATTCAACAAATATTAACTACGTACTGTATATCCATCAACTTTATAGACTTTGTTACTACATTTCTGGAAACAATCCCTAATCTATTATCACAATCCTGATTTCTCTTTTGATCTCAGAGCCCAGTCTTCCAGCTGCCTGTAGGGCAGCTCTGCTTTGATGCTCCATATTTAAAATGGAATGTTTAATCTCCCTCCCAAACCTATTTTAATAGCTGGTTACTCCATTTCGGTTAGTGATGTTACTACCTTTCTATCTCCCAAGCCTGAAACCTTTGAGTCATCTCTGACTTTTCCTTTCTTCCTTCGTGTGTCATCAGATTCTGTCCCTAAATACTTCCTCTGCAATATTTCTCCTGGTTTTTCTTACTTTCCATTGCCAGAGCAATATTTCAGGCTTAATTTCATTTTGTGCTTGTACTTCAATGCCTTCTCAACTAGTTTCCCTGCCTCCAGGCTTTCCCTAACCTAGTCAGTTCTACATACCACTCCCAGATTAATCTTTATAAAGTGTCAGTTGGACAAGTCATCCACCACCTCAGAAGTCTTCAAGGAGCTGTGGTAAAGTCTCCAAGGAAAAAGAACACCCTGGAGGAGCACATACTCCAATGAGAATGGGGGCAGTTAACATAGTGAGGAAGAGATGTTGACTTAAGGAGATTTTCTTGAGGAGTGACAAGAAAAGTGAATGAGAGGAAGCTGGGAAATACCAGAATTCAGGGAACAGGTTGAGGGGGAAGAGGTGATGCCAAAGAGACTCAGGACAGTTCAGAGTAGTAGGAGGAGAACCAGAGAAGAGTGCATCAGAGACCAAGGTAGGAGAGGATGCCAAGCAGCAGAGTAAGTGAGTAAGGTGGACTCTTCCCTAAAGAGAGAGGGTTCATTCAACTTGTCAATTAGGGGGTCAGAATTGAGAGCAGTTTCAGGGGGAGGATAGGGAGAAGAGAGGCTACAAAGGGTTGAGAAATTAAGAAGTAGAAACAAGGAACACAGATTTCATTTTTAAAATGTGGATTGAGAAGAGAAACAGTGCCGAGGATTAGGAGGATTGAACTTGAAATTTCCCCCATGATGAAATAGACCTACACTAGTTTACAGCCTAAGGGCAGAGAACCCCAGAGGTGAAGGAGAAGTTGATATTAGACAGAGAGAAAATGGTTGATGGAGCAAGATCCCTAGAGAGGTCTGAGGAGGTAATCAGGAAAAAAACACATTGTCCATTTATAATCATCTTACTGTCTACATGCTAATTCTGCATATATACTGTGATGGTATATGTTAAGATAATAATGTATTATGAAATGATTAGATGAATTTTTGCAACTTGAAGGAGAAGCAGCTAGGCTAATCATTTCAGGAAGCTCTAGAAATTTTCTGTAACCTCAGCTTAAAAGAGTTAAGTCATACATTGAGGTCCAAAGGTATTATTTACTATAACAGTGAAAATCAGCTGGAGTTTAAGAATATTTTTTCAGACTGAAAACTGCATGTATTAGTCTTCTACTGCTGTTATAACAAATTACCAGAAATTTTGTGGTGGATGAGAAGTCCAATCCAGGTCTCAGTCAGACTAAAATAAAGGTGTAGGCAGGGCTGTGTTCCTTTTGAAGGCCTCTAGGGAAGAGTCTGTTACCTTGCCTCTTAAAGCTTCTAGAGACCATCACATTCCTTGGGTTGTGACTTCCTTTCTCCATTAAAAACCATCATTGTCGGCCTGGAGTAGTGGCTTGTGCCTATAATCCCAGCACTTTGGGAGGTCAAGTGGGAAGATTGCCTGAAGCCCAGGAGTTTGAGACCAGCTTGGGCAACATAGTAATACCTCATCTCTACAATAAAAATAATGATAACGATAGTAATAATAATAATTATCTGGCTGTGTTGGTGCATGCCCAGCTACTTGGGGGGCTGAAGTGAGAGGATCACTTAAGCCCAGGAGCCCGAGACTGTTGTGAACGGTGATCGTGCCACTGCACTCTAGCCTGTGCAACAGAGTAAGACCCCAATTCAAAAAAACAATCAAACAAAAAACCAGCAACATCGCATCTCTCTGATTTTTCTTCAATCATTCCATCTCTCTGACCATAGTCAGTAAATGTTCTCCATTTTCAAGGACTTATATGATTAGATTGGGCCCACACGGCTAATACGGGATGCTTTCTCCATGCTAAGGTCCTTAACCTTAATCACATCTGCAAGTTTATTTTGCCAATAACATATTCACTGGATCTGGGGACTAGGATGTGGACATTTCTGGAGGCTGTTTTTCTGCCTACTGCACTGGAACTTAGTGTGAAGTCTTTATTTTAAGAGAAAAGTTTGAAATTAAAAAAAGAAAGGTGTTTAGTACAGAGGAATTTGGTTTTTGTACTCTAATCAGGCAAGATGCTCGTTCTGGTAAGTAGTTGGCTCCTAGAGGCCAGGAAAACTGTGCCTAGATGCTAAAGAAGCTATTAAGAAATAGTTTACTGGTAGCTTTTTCGGGTGAAAAAGAGAAATTTCAGCTGTGTTAAGGAATTAAGAGATGGGTGTTTTCAGCCCAAACATTTAAACTAGAGAAAATAATTTTTGTTCCCATCATCACACCCTAACTAGGGTGTGATGATGGGAACAGAAATAAAAGGGAGAAACACCTAAATGTTTGTATTTTATAGGTGCCTCTAGCATTAGTATATGTTTCACTAGGAACTCTCAGGTAAGAATTTAGCAAAAAAATGTTCAGACCTGGGTTCTGAATTTTATTTTATTTTATTTTATTTTTTTGAGTTGGAGTCTCACTCTGTCACCCAGACTGGAGTGCAGTGGCTGCTCCCGGCCACCACAGCCTTGACCTGCTGGGCTCCGGTGATTCTTTCGCCTCAGCCTTCCAAGTAGCCGGAATTACAGGCATGCACTACCACGCCCGGCTCATTTTGATTTATTGTAGAGATGAGGTCTTGCCAAGTTGCCCAGGCGGGTCTCGAACCCGTGGGCTCAGGCAATCCACTCACCTCAGCCTCCCAAAGGCGCGGGATTACACTGGCTGGTTCTGAATTTTAAATGTCTTAGTCTATCTCTTCCATAATTGCCAGGTAGTCTGTGGATATAGGCATTGCAATATGAGGACTCTTCTTTGTAAAGAAGTGGCGAGTTACTGGTGTTAAAACAGTATTTATTTTGGTAATATTTTGTTTCAACCACATGAGCTAGATGGTTTTAAAAAAAGTTATTATAAATATTATAAGAAAAATGATAGAACACAGTGCTCTTCTATAATAGGTTTTTGTTTTGTTTTGTTTTGTTTTTGAGTTGGAGTCTCAATCCATCACCCAGGCTGGAGTGCAGTGGCACGATTACGGCCACCCCAGTGTCAACCTGCTGGGCTCAGGTGATCCTTCTGCCTCAGCCTTCCAAGTAGCCAGAACTACAGGCACGTGCTACCATACCCGGCTAATTTTTGATTTATTGTAGAGACGAGGTCTCACCAAGTTGCCCAGGCTGGTCTTGAACTCATGGGCTCAGACAATCCACTTGACTCGGCCTCCCAAAGTGCTGAGATTACAGGCTGAGCCACTGAGCCCAGCCTATAATAGACTTTGAGCACCTACATGTTCCAGGTATTGTGGATGATGTAAAAAATTTGTTTTAATTGTATGGTAATATTTTTAATGATATCTGATAGTAGGTTATAGCCTGAACACTAAAGGGAAAGTAAAAGAGGACAAAATATATTCCAGCACTTTGTACTTCATATTAACAGAAATTAGTCAGCAAATGAGACGGCAAGTATTGGTGCAACTTTTATTTGATAGCTATTTTACTTCAGATAAAACTTAAAAATTAGCTTTGCAGTTAATAAGAAAAAGAACCCTTTAATTCATATTTTTAAAGTGTCTACCTATTCCTTTTTTTTTTATGTTCCATGTGGTGATGAGTGGAATATATATTCTGTGATTGATATATATATATATATCAACCACTCACATTCACAGCCACCGCAGCGTCAGCCTTCTGGGTTCAGGGGATTTTTCCGCCTCAGCCTTCCAAGTAGCTGGAACTACAGGCGCATGCTACCACACCCGGCTATGTTTTTTTATTTATTGTAGAGAACAAGGTCTCGCCAAATTCCCCAGGCTGGTCTCGAACATGCAGGCTCAGGCAATTCACTAACCTCGGCCTCCCAAAGTGCTGGGATTACAGGCTGAGCCACCGAATCCGGCCATGTTTTATTTTTAAAACAATAATACATCTATTTGGCTGAACATAGTATGTTTTGTTCTATAAATTGGTATATCATCATTAATGTAAGTAATCTAGTTAGAGTTTTTCAGAAATGTGTAATCTAAATTCTAGTTCCAGACCAGGTGCAGTGGCTCAAGTCTGTAATCCCAGCACTTTGGGAAACCAAGGCGAGAGTACTGTCTGAGCCCACAGGTTCAAGACCAGCCTGGGCAACCTGGTGAGACCTCATCTCTAAAATAAATTTAAAAATTAGCTGGGCATGGTAGCATGCACCCGTAGTTCCGGCTACTTGGAAGGCTGAGGTAGAAGGATCTCCTGAGTGCAGCAGGTTGACGCTGGGGTGGTCGTGAGTGTGCCACTGCACTCCAGCCTGGGCAACGGAGTGAGACTCCAACTCAAAAAATAAAATAAAATAAAATAAAATAAAATAAAATAAAATAAAATAAAATAAATTCTAGTTCCAGGTTACGATGAAGGCATCTACCTATCTGACTCTATATTTGTCGTTATAATCAAATTAAATTTGTATTTTATACATCCATGTAACCATTCATCCAGTCAACAGATATGTAAATTGAACTCCTGTCATGAGAAAGATACCGTAAAATATTTAACACAGATATTTTTACCTTTTATTTGTAGTTTCCAATTGTGAAGTGCAGGATTTTATTTCATCAGCTGTCTCCTGACCTGCCTCTTTACCTTCTAATCTCTACCTTCTAATCTTTAAAATTTTTATTCTTCTTTCTACACTGGAAAATTTCTCTTTCATCCCTGTGCCCTAGTCACCAGTTTCCCAGAGGCAAGTAGTGTTTCATTTTCTTGTATATGCTTCAAGATGTATTTTATGTGTCAGGCAAATATGTATATAGTATTTTAAAACCCTTCCCCCCCAGCAGTCTGTACCTTGGTTTTTGTTGTTTTTTTGAGTCGGAGTCTCAGGCAATCCTCTCACCTCAGCCTCCAAAGTGCTAGAATTATAGGCATGAGCCATCATGCCCAGCCTTGGGTTTGTTTTTTTTTTAACGTCCTTATTCTTTCTTATGTCTGTATGATATTTGAATGTATGAGTATAACATAATTTATGTAATTATGGACATTTCCATTGGTTTTAATATTATGCTCTTCCTAACAAGACAAAAATAAAAACTCATATCTCTATATATATCTGAGTATCTTCTAGAGATTGAAATTTTTGTCAAAGTTCCTAGAGATGGAACTTCTATGTGCATTTGTAATTTTGGATAAATACTGCTAATTTGCCCTCTGTAAAGATTACGTGTGCCTGTTTTCCCTTAGAATTACCAACATATGATGGTGATCTTTGCTAATTTGAAGGATGAAATGTGTCATCTCAGGGTAGTTTTAATTTACACTTCTCTTAAAAGTGAGGTTGAGCATTTAAAAAAATGTTTAAAAGCTGTTTGTACTTCCTCTTCTATTTCTCTTTTGTTATTGTGATTTATGATTATTATGTATAGGAACTCTTTTTATGTATTAGGTAAACTAGTCCTTTGTCAGTGAGTTGGAAATATTTTCTCCCAATTTGATATTTATCTTTCAATTTTGTGATAGCTTTTTTTACATAGAACTTTTATATTTTTATTTTATAGAATTATATTTTGTGGATTCTGGGCTTTGTGTTATTATTAGGCTTTCTCTATCTTGAGATTTTTTTTCCCCCTCCCCCGAGATAATTTTTAAAAAATTATTTCTTGTTTTCTTCTAGTACTTTTATGATTAACAAACATTCTTTTTGTTGCTGTTGTTTTAGAGACAGGGTCTCTTACTCTGTTGCCCAGGCTGGAGTGCAACAAACATTCTTAATCATTACAAGTTCTAAGTTGTTTAATGTCTAGGATCAAATGATCTGTTTCCAATTTATATCTAGCTAGATTAACAAATCAATCCTATGGAAATATAGAATAGTATTAAGAAGCTTGATCCGGGCTCGGTGGCTCAGCCTGTAATCCCGCGCCTTTAGGAGGCTGAGATGAGTGGATTGCCTGAGCCCGCAGGTTCGTGACCCGCCTGGGCAACTTGGCAAGCCCTCATCTCTACAATAAATCAAAAAATTAGCCGGGTGTGGTAGCGCGAGCCTGTAGTTCCAGCTACTCGGAAGCCGGAGGCGGAAGGATCACCAGAGTCCAGCAGGTCGAGGCTGCGGTGGCCAGGATCGGCCACTGCACTCCAGTCTGGGCGACAGAGTGAGACTCCAACTCAAAAAAAAAAAAAAAAAAGAAGCTTGGATCATGGAGTTGATAAGACTAGAATTCAGGCTTTTCTGCTTCTGAACTTTATGACTTTGGGCATACCTAATTAACCTCTCAGAGCCTCAGTGGCTTCATCTGTGAAATGGAGATAAGTAGTACTTAGTTTGCGATGAAAATTACATGGGATGAAATGATTCATTTAAAGCCCTTGGCACAATGTTTGACAAGTTGGAAGCATTCATTAAATGGAAATTATCACTGTGATGATGATGACCATAGACTATTCTTTGAACCTCTACTACGATCCCATAATTCATGATTCTAATCAGAAGGCATTGAATAAAAAGATGTATTTCAAATTTGCCTATATTTCCATTTCTACATCAACAATGCAATCTCCTCTGAGCACAGTAGAGGTAGTTCTCAATCTTGGCAGTACATTAGAATTACCTGAGTAGATTTTTAAACTCCCAGTGCCTAAGTCTCCACCCCAGAGACCTGGGGCCTGGGTGTGGCCCAGGTATCAGTATTTTTCAAAACCTACTCATATGATTCCAATGGGCAGTCAAGGTCTACAACCATTATTGTGACACTAGGTTGACGGTTTTAGATATAAAGGAAAATATATTCATTGCTTCTAAAGAGCAACTCTGCATGTAAAAATCTTTTATGGGTAAAATGCCATGAAGTAATTAGGAAGACATTAAAAAGACACCATAGAAGAATTGAGACAAATGTCAGAGATAAGTAAGGGACCAGGCATGGTGGCTCATGCCTGTAATTCCAGCACTTTGGAAGTCCAAAGCAGGAGGATTGCTTGAGCCCAGAAGTTTGAGACCTTGTCTCTACAAAAAACAAACAAACAAACAACAACAACAAAAAGCCAGATGTGGTGGCACACACCTGTAGTCCCAGCTACTTGGGAGGCTGAGGCAGAAGGTGTGCCTGAGCTCAGGAGGTTGAGGCTATGATGAACAGTGACTGTGCCACTGCACTCCAGCCTGGGTGACAGAGTAAGACCCTAGCTAAAAAGAGAGACAGACAGAGAGAGAGAGAGAGATGTGAGGAAAGAAATTATAAAATTAAATATGTTCCTTGTATATATTTATAATGCATCTTTTAAAGAAAAGCTCAGGGCAGCTATACTGTAAATACTTTTATAACATTGTTAAGAGCTAAGGGGAATGAAATTTTACATTTGTTAGTTGTATTAATGGAAGCATGGAGATAGCTCTCATATCTGCTGCTTCAATTAGACAAATGTAAGATTCTTATTACTCCATTGCTTTACTGGATAATTCTCAAAAATTATTATTTCTGTCCATCAGTAATATAGCTTATCCCTATAAGCATTGTAGTACCTTGGGAAGGCACTGAAATAGTTTCTTAGCTCATTTATAGAGTGTAAGTAGAGTGTTTAAGAAAATTAGGTATTATTGAATCCAAAGAAAGAGTAGTGTGGTCCAAGGAGACTGACAAGGAGTCAGAAGGCCTGGAATCCAGTTCTTCATCCTTAATGTCCTTAGGTGCAAAATGAAAAAAATTAGCAGAGTCCTGTGTTATTCAATAGAAGACAGGAAAATTGTACTTGTTCAAACTACAAATTTATATTCCATAGTTTTGTTTTGTCTTTACATATCCAAGGCAGTATAGCTTCTCAAAATTGGTATTTTTATCAAACTCATCTTGATAATATTAACATATGTCCTGCCTAATTAGCATATTTACATTTTACATTGGTGTCTTCACTGAGAAGGGTGACTATCAGAGATTGAAGGGTTGCATCTTGACACTGGCAAGGATATGTTGGAGCACATGTCTCTTGTTCTTCAAATTACACCCTGTGGGTGGATTTATTTAGGACCCATCCTCGATATTCCTTCTACATTTTTTTCTAATCTTTTGTACTCCTCTTTTTGCATTATATTACAAGTGATCATCAGGATTCACACAATTCTTGAATTGGTTGTGTTTATATCATCTCTTCCTTATAAGACTGTACATTTTTTGAGGCCAGGATATATTTATTTTGTATCCCATTCATGAGCTAGTACAGTATCTTGGCACATAAAAGGAGCTTGATAAGTGTTTAAATTGTTAACAATTAAATGATCTTAATGTCATTGCTTTCTTTGTTCTGTGCTACTTTAGATCTTGTGCTACCTCTACAATTTTTTTTACACAAAGTTCTGTTTCATGACATTATCCTTCAGTTACTTTCTGAATATTGCAATGAAATCCTCTCAAAAGTCAAGTAGTAATAAAGCAAGGAAGTAATCATGATACCAGAATAAAAAAACAAATAATAAATAGGTAAGCTTTTAATAGTAAATATGTATAATAACTTTAAATGTTATTTGATGAGGTAGTTTAGGTATGCTATTAATTTGATTAGGTATTATAAGCATATTAAAACTAAACTTTTTTTTTTGAGTTGGAGTCTCACTCTGTTGCCCAGACTGGAGTGCAGTGGCCGCTCCCGGCCACCGCAGCCTCGCCTGCTGGTCTCCGGTGATCCTTCCGCCTCAGCCTTCCGCGTAGTCAGAATTACAGGCGCGCGCTACCACGCCCAGCTAATTTTTTGATTTTATTGTAGAGATGAGGTCTCGCCTGACCAGGCAGGTCTTGAACCCGCAGCCTCAGGCAGTCCACTCACCTCAGCCTCCCAAAGGCGCGGGATTGCAGGCTGAGCCACCCAGCCCAGCTAAAACTAAACTTTTGAACATGTTAATTATAATTCTAAACTTTCAGTGTTCTGAAATAACTGAACAACTGTGTATAACACGTACTAAATATCACAAATCATTAAAATAAATCCCATAAGTATGTAACCCCAATAATTGACTTTTGGCAGTATTTAAAAGTTGAGTATGATTGTGGGAAATTGAGTATGATAGCTTTTGATAAAGCAGAATAAAATTTCAATTTTAAGTTAATATAAGAAAAAATCCAATAGTTAAAAAATTTGTATTTAATAATAAAAATAACATTACTTTGTCTAACACATTGCTATGAAACTTAAATTAAAAATTAACATTACTGCTTTTGACAGTGATTTTAACAAAACAATTTTAACAACTTGATCAAATGGTGAGATCTAAGAAATAGAAACATTAAGTATTCAGAGAGAATTTCATGTTTTTGGCTTAGCAGTTAAGTTGGAATTTCAAGTTGTGAGGATGACACTTTAACATAGGTTGAAAATTATTCATCCTCCTTTTCCCCTTTTGAGTCTACATTTGTGGCTCTAAATTTTTCACCTGGTAAATTAATACATACTTTCTAGATAGGGAATTCAAATTTGTCACTCATTGTACTAGCTGGAGGTAGGTTTAAAAGACTAAATCTTTAATTGCACACTTTTCTGAAGAGTTTATCCAGGTTAAAGAATATACTTGCTACTGAGAGCATCTCCAAACTTCTGTGACTTCTATATTCATACATTAAGGTGCACTAATACTATTAATGATCGTTAAGACACCCAAAGAATATTGTGCCTTCAGAAATGTTTATTTTACCAGCTGTATAAGCAGCTAAAAACAGCCTGAGAGAAGTTTTTTTTAAAAAGGCAACTTTTGATTTAAATAGATGTCTTACATTTTCTGTTTCAAAGTACAAATGTACTTAATTTGAGGATATAAATCGGATACCACATTGTTTCTCTTATTATTACCGTATTGGTAATTAGAAGAAATATCCTTTGCTGAATGACTATTTTTCAAACTCACCCTTAGATTAATTCTTACATGCTAATTTGCAAATAATCAAATATCAAGGGCAGTAGCAAAAAAAGACTTTAAAACCAAGCTAATGAACATTCTGAGTTACTTCTAGTTTCGGTATTGTTTTGAATTTAAAAGTCACATGTATTATGTACATTAAAATTAGTTTCATGAATAAAAGTTACTGATATGGGGAAGTTGCTTAAGGGGAAATTTCACTAGTAAACCGGTAATCTTTAAAATGCAAGTTGAATTAAACGTTGATCCTTTGCAAATTATTTACAGGAACGTAAACGACGCTTTTGAAATGGGTGTTATTTAGTTTTAAATATGTTGGGGTCTTATGGGTATGATGACATTTTCTAACATACTTTTTTGGTCTTTTCCTCTGCTGTCTAAATCTTTGAATAGCCCTAAGTATTAAAAAAAAAAACAAAAAACGGATGTCAAGAAAGGTATTTTCTGTTCAAGATGGATGTTTACACATGCAACGCATTTTTAGAGATAAGCATTCTAAGTCTGAAGAAGAATATAAAAAACAGTATTTCTTATTCATTTCTCTTCCCATCCGTAAAACACAAGTTAAGTGGCAATCGGCGTCCCTTTCCCATCGTGTAGCCAAGCGGTGGAAGACGAAGGCTTCACTTTGTTAGCCATGTGTTTATGGAACCCCCGCGCTCTCCCTAGATCTTCTGGCTGATAATCTCAAACATGGAGGATGCTTCTGATTCTTCACGAGGGGTTGCTCCATTAATTAATAATGTAGCTCTCCCAGGCTCTCCGCCGTCTCTTCCTGTATCAGTGACAGGCTGTAAAAGTCATCGAGTAGCCAATAAAAAGGTAGAAGCGAGAAGTGAAAAGCTCCTCCCAACAGCTCTTCCTCCTTCAGAGCCGAAAGTAGATCAGAAACTTCCCAGGAGCTCCGAGAGGCGGGGAAGCGGCGGTGGGACCCGATTCCCCCGCGCGGAGCCGG
>NW_007258430.1:603039-611911 GCF_000164805.1 Carlito syrichta
GGGCAGAAGCAGGGCCTTGGGCGCCCCTCGTTTTCACTTTCGCGCAGCCGTGGGAGTTGGGGGAGGGGGTTAAGACAAGTTCAACTCCAGCCTCCGCCAGTCGCCTCTTTATCCCCCTGCGCACGTTGGCTGCCTGACATGTGCCACTCGCTATTGTTTTGATAAGAACCCAGACTGCTGCTGGTGTAGTCTGAGCCCCTAAGTTTTCTGTCCGTCGTCGCCTGGTTTATCTCTAGAGATCCCCTTGCCCTGTGACACGAAGCAACGGGGTCTGTTTTAGCGATCCGGGTTTAAACAGGATCTCCGAGTGAGAATCTAAATTGATAATCAGTGGAACAGCTGAACCTCCCTTTTTTTTTTTTTTTTTTTAAAGCTTTAGCCTCTCCACTCAGAAGGATTCCCTTTGTGGCTTAGAAACCAAGTGTTACAGCAGCCAAACACATTGCGTGTAGAAGGCAACTTTTCTGAGTGGGAGCTTAATGGACGGAGGGCCTTAGGCAAAACTCTGCACCTGTCTGACAAATGTGTAGTGAGGTTAGAAAAGTTCTTTTGAGCGTGTAAGTAAACCTTTTTCTTCGGCTCCACGGAAAGAAAGTCTTACCCATTAAACATGTTATATCTAGAGAAGTAGATAGTACTTTTCATCAGACAGCACTTTTAAGTAGGAGTGCACATCTCACCCTGCTCCTGTATAGACTTGTTTGGTTTCTCAAATAGGGTTCACTCTTGTAACTACTTAAGTGAATTTGGGCTCAGCAACTGGACAAAGGTGATGTCTTATTTTTACAAGGATTTTAGCTTTAAAATCCTTGCTCACAATTTATAATTTTTGATAAAAAATTGTATTTAAGAGTGCCAACAAAATAGTAAAAGGCTTAAATTTCAAACTGAGCCGGGTGCGGTGGCTCAATCCTGAAATCCCAGCACTTTGGTAGGTGGAAGCGAGAGGACTGTCTGAGCTCAGGGATTTGAGACCAGCCTGAGCAACAAGGCAAGATGTCTCTACAGTAAATCAAAAAATTAGCCAGGCATGGTGGTGCGTGCCTGTAGTTACAGCTACTTGGAAGACTGAGGCAGAAGGATAGCCTGAGCCCAGCAGATGGAGGCTGCAGTGGCAGTGCAACAGTGAGACTCCAATTTAAAAAAAAAAAGTTCCAAACTGTTTTCTCCTTTGATGTAACCAGTCTTATATTTTTAAGAAGCTCTTCTCACTGTAGCGGGTAGGATGCATATGGCTATTATCTTTTGTGAATTAAACACTCTTTGTGTACTTTGGTTCTTGAGATGAATTACTCTAACTGAGGAGACATGTGAAAGGCTAAAATAAAGTTTTTGGCATTCCAAACCTATCTTCCATTAATATTAAAATACTGTGTCCTTCGTAGTCTTATGCTGTTAATTAAAAAAAAAATAACTAGTTTTTAACAGTTTTTTGTTGTTGTTGTTTTCCCCCTGTGCCAAAGTGTTTGGGTTTTTGGAAATTACAAGAATTTGGTTTGGGAGCAACGGTATTTGATCATTTACCCTGAACGAAGTAGTATTGCTGGTTAATTTATTGCTATTAAATCGTTTTCTGTGTCTGTCTAACTAGATAATGTAGCCTACTTCCTCTTTATCCTGTTCCTGTAAGCAGCAATGATCGTCATTTTATCTAGCATATAATGGCTCCTGTTATTGCCCTGTAATGCAATGTATTTGTGGCCTCATCTTTTGTCTTCTCCAAGACCCAGAATTCTTTGAGATAGGGGCTATGAGACCAGGATGAATGCTCAAAGATCATACAGTACAAACTCTTTTGTTTTGTCTGTTTGAACTACAGTCTCCTTAACTAATTGCTAACTCTTGTTTGACCTGCTTTAATAAGTAAAGAAGACTCATTAAAAATAGCACACTAACTATAGGCAAATGCATAGGGAAAAGTGCATAATTAAGACTCTTAAATAAGATAAAGATGTATTCTGTAATTCTGGTTAGCTGACTTTTTTTAAATTCTTGGTTATAGATCATTTTAAAAAATGCAACAGTCAGATCTGAATACCAGAAATTCTAGATTTGTGGGATAGGAAAATGACTTGTTCTATAACCCAGTGACTTAATCTCCGAAATGAAATAATCAATTTTTTTAGCCATATAGATACTTGGAATTGGAATATGCTTCCTATCTTTGAGTGAGTCCAGCTGTCTATACAAAATGTAGGAATCTCTTCCATAGCATCACTAACAGGCATCACCAACTTATATTTCCACCTGCTTTTCAGTGAAAGGTTTGACTAGCTTATAAGGCTTATTGCTGATCAGCTCTCACTTGGTAATTCAGTCCCTTCAACAGTCCTCCCTCCGGCTCTTTTTTTTGCAGCGGGGGTTGGAGTCTCTGTCGCCCAGGCTGGAGTGCAGTGGCACACTCACGGCCACCCCAGGGCCCACCTGCTGGGCTCCGGCAATCCTTCCGCCTCAGCCCTCCACGTCGCAGTTCCTACGGGTGCATGCTACCACGCCCAACTAATTTTTTTATTTATTGTAGAGGCGAGGTCTCTCCATGTTCGCCGGGCTGGTCTCAAACCCGCGGGCTCAGGCAATCCACTTGGCTTGGCTTCCCAAAGTGCTGTGATTACAGGCTGAGCCACCGAGCCAGGCCAACAGCCCCCTTTTAAAGATGAGGAACAGGGTTGGAGTGAGGGGAGTCATTCCACGATTATGGTGTCTAAAAATATATACCTAGCAATTGAGGACACTAGAATTCTAACATCAGTAAGACTCTAGAGTTTATGTTCTTTTTACTATTTACTATCACATGATGCTTATTATACAAAATTCTCCCCAATATCTGTTGTAGTTTGCAGAAATAAGCACTACGAACATTAGGGCATTGCTTGAAATTCAAGCAAGTACTACTCTCTTTTGTCTGCCCAGGCATTTGCCTCTTTACTACACCCCCAAATGAGTAAGCTCTAGACATTAAATGGACATACTTGAATATCAGTTTATATTTGGGAAAAATGCTTTTCACATTGACCAGTTCCTATACTGATGATCAGTTATGGGTGAAATCGTATTCTCCGTGTGGTCCTGATACGTGGGTTCGTGAGTCCTTTTCTCTTGGTTGGTATACAATTTTACTTTTTTTTTTGAGCTGGAGTCTCACTTTGTCACCCAGACTGGAGTGCAGTGGCCGCTCCCGGCCACCGCAGCCTCGACCTGCTGGGCTCCGGCGATCCTTTTGCCTCAGCCTTCCAAGTAGCTGGAACTACAGGCGCATGCTACCTCGCCCGGCTAGTTTTTTGATTTATTGTAGAGATGAGGTCTCGCCAAGTTGCCCAGGCGAGTCTCAAACCTGCGGGTTCAGGCAATCCACTCACCTCAGCCTCCCAAAGGCGCGGGATTACAGGCTGTGCCACCGAGCCCGGCAATGCTTTTCTTTTTAAATTTTATCTTTTATCTGCTTAGCAGGCTACCATGTTTTGTAGTGATTCATTCTTTCTTCAGACGAAATATTTATCTCACTTATTGTAGTATAGCAAGCTACCCAAAACGTAGGGGCTCAAAGTAAAACTCATTTACTCACTATTCTGTGAACTGTTAATTTGTTTTCTGCTGGTTTCCGCTCTGCTCACTCCCTTAACTGCAGTAAGCTGGAGGCTAGGCTAAGACTGGTTGGAGTAAGAGATAGCTAGTCACAGGTCTGGGACCTCAGCTGGGGTGGTTTTTCTTATCCTGTGGTCTTTCATCCTCAGGAGGCTGGCCTGGGCTGCTTCACAGAATAGTCTCAGGGTCACAAGAGGGTGAGGGTGGAAGTCACTCAATGTCATTTCTTTATATTGATAGAAACAGGTCACAAGGACAGCCCAGATTAAAGAGGTGGTGAAATAGACTACTGCCTGTGAGAAGAGCATCAATGTCATATTTCTTTTTTTTAAGTCAGTCTTACTGTTGCCCAGGCTGGAGTGCAGTGACACGCTCACAGCCACTGCAGCTTCAACCTGCTGAGCTCAGGTGATCCTTCCATCTCAGCCTTCCAAGTAGTTGGAACTAATTTTTTGATTTTTTAAAATTGTAGATAAGAGGTCTTGCTAAGTTGCCCAGGCTGGTCTCGAACCCATGGACTCAGGCAATCCTCTCACCTCCGCCCTCCAAAGTGCTGGGATTATAGGCATGAGCCGCCGAGCCCAGCCTTCTTGATTTATTGTAGAGACACAGTCTCCCCAAGTTGCCCAGGCTGATTTCGAACCCCTGGCCTCAGGAAGTTCTCTCGCCTCAGCCTCCTAAAGTACTGGGATTACAGGCTTGAGCCACTGTGCCAAGCCTCAATGTCATATTTCAAAGGAGCCTGCACACCTGTAGTCTCCTTGGCAGTCTACCATAAGCAGTTGATATGATTTTACACTTGGGTTGTTCTGATTGGATTTTGGCTGTTCACTGACAAAGTCTAGTTGATGTTAGCATCAAAGCATGTAAACCATCCTAAGAGCTTGTGGACATACCTCATTGCTTGCCCCTGTACTACTACCATAATGATTCAAATTCTGTTTCTTCTTAGAATTTCTATTGTTCCTCCGCTTCCCCTCAGGAGCTGCCAAGAAGAAATATGTTCAAATGTTTAAGTTAGTTAATTCTATCTCTTCCTATCCCCCTTCCCGATGTTGAACTTTCTCTTTAAACATTTGCAGTTTTTTGTGTTCCTCTGACATTGCTTCTTTACTGTATTGGTTATTCTCCTGGGATCTCTGCAAATATGGTACCTGAACAGTAAGAATTTATGCTATTTATTGAATGCACATATTTCCTGGGGGCACTCACTTAGAATTATCTCATTTGATTTTCACATTAACATCATGGAAGTTATTAGCCCATTTTACAGAAGGAGAACCAGATTCAGAGAGGTTATGTAGCTTATCGAAAGTTGCATTCTGAAAATGGTATAGCTGGGATTCAGACCTTTTCCTCTCTCCTTACCATTCATATGTACACTTTTCTCTGTTGAGATACATATAAAAATAAATGTGAACTGCTCAATGAGAGTACATTTGTTTATTCTTGTCACTGTTCTTTGGATAGTCTTTAAAGATGCTGAGATGATTTGTCCCTCTCATGTAAAATGAGTGAATAACTACAACACAATGGCATAAGTCTCATGTGTTATAGATAGAGCCAGTATAAAATAGGGCTGGTAACTGTCTGCTGGGCATTTGGGGAAGCCCTCAAATCAAGACATAACATCTCAGAGAAAATACATGAGTCAGCTTTTTGACATCTACACATTTAAGGGACCTACCTTGTATGACATCTAAGTATGTCTAAGGCAGCACTAAATAAAATGCAAAGTAAAATTGCATTAGAGTGATTTTTGTTTTGAGTCAGGTTCTCATTCTGTTGCCCGGACTGGACTGCAGTGGCAAAATCATGGCTTATTGCAGTCGCCAATTCCCAGGCTCAAGTGATCCTCCTGTGTTAGTCTCCCAAAGAGGAGCTAGGACTATAGGTGTGGCCCACAACACCCGACTGTTTTTTTCATTCTTTTTTTTTTTTGAGTTGGAGTCTCACTCTGTCGCCCAGACTGGAGTGCAGTGGCCGCCCACTGGAGGAGGTCTCGCCTGCCCAGGCGGTTCTCGAACCCGCAGGCTCAGGCAATCCACTCACCTCAGCCTCCCAAAGGCACGGGATTAGTTTTTAACCTATGGCTGTATTCTCAGTTACACTAATTGTTTTTATGGACAAAGTCATCTGCCATGTCCCTTAGATCTTTTCTGCTGAATTGTGCTGAATCTTATGTCTTAATCTGGTTAATACAGTTTCGACCCTTAAGTAGAGTACATTTTATGTTTATCTAAGTTCTATTTGATTTCTGATTTTTGTGTAACTTAACTCTAATCTTCCTCTACTAGGTTTTTAGTTTTCCCCATACCCAACAAATTAACAGTGTGTTTCTCTTTGTTCTCAGTTTGTTCTCCAAAGAGTTGGTTGACTTTATATTACAGGTGTGTTTTTTGAAAAGCAGAATTACAGAAGTGGGAGACAGTGAAGGTGTATAAAATAATAGTAAAGAGAAGGAGGGCATCACTTTTTTTCCTATAGAGAGCCAAATAATCTGCTTTTTAGGCATTGCTGGTCATAGGATCGCTTGTCCCCATTCACTTCCTCAAATATAGTGAGAAAGTTGCCTGAAAGTATAGGCATGGCTGTGCTCTAATAAAACTACAAAAGCAGATGAAGTACTGGATTTGTTCTCCAGACCAGTAGGATGACCACCTAAAAAAGGGTTATTGAAAAAATGTAGTCATAAATCAGATATAACCTATATTAGCTTAAATTTATATTCATATAAAAGTACTTTGTATTTTATTAGTTGTTTGTTTTTTTTTTTGCTCACAATAGTAAAATGTGCTTCTTGTAAAAGTTTCATTAGTTACATTCTTGTAATGTAGAAATTGAAGAGACATTGTACCAACCCCCTGGAGTTCAGTTTTAACAGACTCTACACATTTAAATGTGTACGATGAATGGGTGAAGTATGAGCAGAATTACAGAAGTGGGAGAAAGTGAAGGTGTATAATATTAGAGATGGTGTCCTGCCATCATATAATATAATATTGGAGATGGTTAGGGAATGATGAGTAGGGGAGAGGTAGTCCTTGGACTTTTTTTGCCTTGCATTGCGTTGGTCACGGTGGTAGAATGTGCCCTGCCTCTTTGGGGTAGATCTTTGTGCACAGTGAAACTATAAGGTAACAATAACCTTGTAGAGCAGATAGACACATATAGCACAAACATTTTGCAGGAGATAATAAAAATTTTGTGGTTATAGAAGGGCAAATATAAATCACTAGTTATAGTCTGTCCTATTTTTTTGCCTAGCTACACATTTAATGGAGGTTTGTGACACTCATACCATTGCTCTCCTTGGTATTTTTAGATAATCGTTAAATCTAAATAGTGTTTGTTACAACTCTCTTTACTCCTAGCTATCCTCCTGCCATGGCATCAAATACCTCATGGTCTACTAAATACCACAGGTACCTAGCTGCTGTGGCTAGAGCTATGCCATCCAGAATAAGAGGCATTACTTGGTCATGTGGGTTATTAAGCACTTGAAATGTGATTAGTTCAAATTAAGATGGGCAGTAAATGTAACATACCACTGGATTTTGAAGACTTAGTACAAAAAATTTAAGTCTCAATTATTTTTTAACGTTGATTGCCTATTGAAATGAAATTAGTTTGTGATATATTGGGTTGAAAGTATATAACATTTATTAAAATTTTAAAAATATTTTTAAATGTGACCACTAGAAAATTTAAAAGTAGTATGCATGTGGCTGGCATTCTATTATTATTATTATTATTATTATTATTTTGAGTTGGAGTCTCACTCTGTCGCCCAGACTAGAGTACAGTGGCACGCTCATGACCACCGCAGCCCCGACCTGTTGGGCTCAGACGATCCTTCACCCTCAGCCTTCCACGTAGCTGGAACCATAGGATGTGTCATCATGCCCAGTTATTTTTTCTTGATTTAATGTAGAGATAAGGTCTCGCCAATTTACCCAGACTGGTCTTGAAACCGTGGGCTCAGGCAATCCTCTCACTTTGGCCTCCAAAAGTACTGGGATTATAGGTGTGAGTCACTGTGCTGAGCCAAGATCTAATTTTTAACACTACTTCTTCAAAAAAAAATTTTTTTCTAGTATTTTAAAATCTTTTTACCCTTCTTTCTGTCTCCCCTTCCTCTGGATTCTTGATATCTGCCTCTCTCATATAAAGATAACTGCTTTTTACTTTGTATTTTTAATTATATATGCCCATTTTCTGTGCTGAAACATACTTCAAAAGAATCTTCTTTGTACTGAATTAGAGTCATGTAACTTGACATACTCTTTCTGTGGATCTCATTTATAGGTGTTAGTTTTTTCTATTTTATTTTCATAGGTATCATTTTTTTTGAATTGTCCTATGGACATATATATAAATGAAACAATTTAAATGGAATTGCCCCAAATCTTTGAAAATCAGACTGATTTAGGAATAACTTATACAGATAGAGGTACAAACAAGGAAATGAACATGCAGTAATTTAAGTACTCTTAGAATGTTGGGAGAACACAAGAGGGGATTAGAAGAAGAAAAAGTTGAAGAATAATGACTTAATTATATTGATTATATATAATTATTGAAAAGTAGACAAAGTACAGGGGAGAGAGAAATGTATCTATATCTGTCTTACCACTTAGAGGCAGCCATTGTTAACCTTTTTGCATATGTTTGCGTGTGTGTGTGTGTGTGTGTGTGTGTGTGTGTGTGTGTGTGTGTTCTTTTTTTAGAGACAGGTCTCACTCTGTTACTCAGGCTAGTATGTAGTGATGTGATCATGGCTCACTGCATCTTCAAACTCCTGGGCTCAAGCTATCTTCTCAAGTAGATGGGATTATAGGTGCAAGCCTCCATACCTGGCTAACATTTTATATTTAAAAAATATTTGATTGCAAGGTTATATATGAGTAATGCTTATCATAAAAATTCAAACAGTATAGAAATATTTGGAATCACTACAAAGTTTCTCCTTTCCTTTCTTCCCAGTCCTCCCCTTCTTTCTCCATAAAGGGTATATGTTTATAGTATGTCTATACGCCGGGCTCGGTGGCTCAGCCTGTAATCCCGAGCTTTGGGAGGCTGAGGTGAGTGGATTGCCTGAGCCCACAGGTTCGAGACCCGCCTGGGCAACTTAGTGAGACCTCATCTTTACGATAAATCAAAAAATTAGCCAGGCATGGTAGTGTGTGCCTGTAGTTCCAGCTACTTGGAAGACTGAGGTGGAAGGATCGCCGGAGCCCAGCAGGTCGAGGCTGTGGTGGCCAGGAGCGTGCCACTGCACTCCAGTCTG
>NW_007258430.1:611931-637096 GCF_000164805.1 Carlito syrichta
AACAGAGTGAGACTCCAACTCAAAAAAAAAAAAAAAAAAAATTTGACTGCAAGGTTATATATGAATAATGCTTATCATAAAAATTCAAACAATATAGAAATATTTAGTATCACAAAGTTTTTCTTTTCCTTTCTTCCCAGTTCTCCCCTCCTTTCTCCATAAAGAGTATATGTTTATAGTATGTCGATAAATACATGCTTTCTGTGATCATTATAATTTATGTACATGGGATTGTGTAGGCAATGATTTGAATTTTTTTCTACTCAGTATGCCTTAGAAATCTTTCTATGTTATAGATCTCTTGCATTTTAAAAGAGACTGTATAGACTTTTTGAAGATAAGTAAATACTCTTACTAAAACATTCCAACAGTGCAGAAGAGGACTGAGTAGGACAACTCTCCAGTCTTATCCCTATACCCTAATAGTTCTGTCCACTTTGGAACAAAGGGCTTTGATTTTTGTATAACATTCCAGAATTCTTCTGTGCTTGCAAAGGAAATTTTTCTTTTTTTTCCTCTTTGTCTTTTTTTTTTTTTTTTTTAAACACAAATGAGATCACTGTATACTTTCAAAAACTATAAGGGATCAAACTGGAAATAGGTTTTTTTCCCATTAGCATATTTTTAAAGAACTTTTCTTATACTTTTTAATGAAGTACTATAACTTACTTAACCTTTTTATTATTGTTAGATTTAGGTTTCTCAGTTTTTCACTGTTATATCAAAGCCCTTAAAAAATTTGTAATTAGCGTTTGAATTAACTCTAGCGTTCTGACTATGGAACAGAAAGCTTAATAGTTAAAGGAGAAAAAAGGCTGAATTCATTTTCATTTTTACTTCCAATTTCAAAACTGATGGAACTCAAAGTCCAGTTTTGGCTGATGTGCCTTTAAATTGCAAAATACTAATGTCAAGTTTAAATACACTTTTTCTTAGGTTCATATTAATGTGTATATCGACCAATTACCAAATTTTTGTTTGAGTTCTGTGATTCTGTGTAAATTTTTGCATTAAAGGCACAAAAAGAAGCTGATAAAGGTATCAAATTTTAATGTAAAATCTGTGAAATGATAGGTAATGGGTTTCTGTTTTTGTTTTTTAATCAGTGACTTTTTTGAACGAACCATTCTGTGCAACAGCCTTGTGTGGAGTTGTGCTGTGACGGGTAGACCTGGACTGACGTATCAGGAAGCACTTGAGTCAGAAAAAAAAGCAAGACAGAATCTTCAGAGTTTTCCAGAACCACTAATTATTCCAGTTTTATACTTGACCAACCTTACCCATCGTTCACGCTTACATGAAATTTGTGATGATATCTTTGCATATGTCAAGGATCGATATTTTGTTGGAGAAACTGTGGAAGTCATTAGGAACAATGGTGCAAGGTAAAGTACTTTTAATTTTTCCTCTTGATAAGTTTATATTCATTCACATTGCTCAAAATTCAGAACACACAAAATGGTGCCCTAAGGAAGTCTTCCCTTCTACTATGCTATAGCTATCCTGTTACCCATAGATAGCCCCAGTATTAACTGTTTCTTGTATATTTTTCCAAAGCTAGTTTATGCATATGCCACCAAAAACATGCACATGCACATACATATACAAATTGCTTCTCTTTTTAATGCAAAAGGTAACATACTTCTATCGTTTCTCACTTAAAAGATCTTAGAGATTAGTCTACTGCTGTATAAAACAACTTCCTTCTCTTTAATTTACTGTGGAATAAGTCTCATTATCTGAAAGTTCCATCTTTAAGAGTAGAAAATCTTAGATAATGATATCTACTATGTCATTATGTTACCTAATGTTTTAAATGCCTATATTTCTTGACGGTCTTTAGTATTTCATTTAACAAAACAAGGACTGAGTCTTTTATACTCCACTAAGTTTTCTCTCTCTCTTTTTTTTTAAACCTTTTCACACTGTTTTATTGAGATATAATTTACATACCATACAGTTACCCCATATGAAGCATACAATTCAGTGTTAGTGCTCCTCTCTTATCTAGGTCTTCAGGAATAGGGTGGATTTTTCATACTTGAAAATGACATAATATCTGACGCGAAATTAAAGTTATCAGTGTTTTCCTGAAGTCTTAAGCATTTGTAATTGGCTAGTCACTGACAGATAATAAACTTTATTTACATTAAAATTTTAGGCTGGGCTTGGTGGCTCAGCCTGTAAGCCCAGCACTTTGGGAGGCCGAGGTGAGTAGATTGCCTGAGCCCGCGGGTTCGAGACCCGCCTGGGCAACGTGGTGAGACCTCATCTCTACAATAAATCAAAAAATTGCCGGGCGTGGTAGCACGCTCCTGTAGTTCCAGCTACTTGGAAGACTGAAGAGGAAGGATTGCCGGAGCCCAGCAGGTCAAGGCTGCGGTGGCCGGGAGTGGCCATTGCACTCCAGTCTGGGTGACAGAGTGAGACTCCAACTCAAAATTTTGAGTTGGAGTCTCACTCTGTCGCCCAGGCTGGAGAGCAGTGGCACACTTACAGTTCACTGCAGCCTTGACCTCCTGGGCTCAGGTGATCCTTCTGTCTCAGCCTCCTGAGTACCTGAGACTGGGCATATACCACCATGTTCAGCTATTTTTAAGATTTTTTTGTAGAGATAGGATCTTGCTGTGTAGACCAGACTGGTCTTGAACTCCTGGGTTCAAAAAATCCTCCTATTTTGGCCTCCCAAAGTGCTGGGATTACAAGCGTGAGCCACGCCCAGTCTATCTGTGTTAAAACTAAGCCGGGCTCGGTGGCTCGGCCTGTAATCCCGTGCCTTTGGGAGGCTGAGGTGAGTGCATTGCCTGGGTCTGGGCAGGCGAGACCTCATCTCTACAATAAAAAATCAAAAAAATTAGCCAGGTGTGGTAGCGCACGCCTTTAGTTCTGGCTCCTTGGAAGGCTGAAGTGGAAGGATCGCCGGAGCCCAGCAGGTCGAGGCTGCGGTGGCCGGGCGCGGCCACTGCACTCCAGTCTGGGCGACAGTGAGACTCCAACTCAAAAAAAAAAACAAAACTTTTTGTAGCCTCTTGACTTTTGGAGATAGTGATTATGTTTCTTGGATATCCCTCCCCATTACTGACCTGAATACAAATGTTTTTTTCCTGTATTTTATACTTTAGCAATCAAAAGTTACTTATGTTCTTTATTATCTTATTTTAGTAAATCATTACAAGTTTATATGTAACTTTAGAATAATGTCTTAACAAATTAACATAATCCATTTTAGATGTTAAATGCTATTTGAATTTTAAAAAGCCAAGCAGATATTTATATTAAGATCTAAACTAGTTTGGACTTTATTTTAGCAAGTAATTGAGTAAGTTTTTAAAAATGTGGAAGCAGCAAATGGTAAACATGGAAAGAGTGTTTTTTTAATTTCCATTGACTTTTGGAAAAATTATATCTTTAATTTTAAGAACACACAAAAAATATAAACAGTCTGCAGTCTTAGCTGCTCAGGCAAAGGTGGGAGGATCACTTGAGCCCAGGGGTTTGAGACTGCAATGAGCTATGATAGCACCATTGTACCTCAACCTGGGCAACAGAACAAGATTCTGTTGCAAAAAGAAAAAAAAATTATATATAAATAAAAAGGGGAAATTAATATGTCATCAGTAATCCCACCAAGAAAATACTCTCTTTAAAAAAAGAATCGACTGGGCTCAGTGACTCATCCTGTAACCCCAGCACTTTGGAAGGCTGAGGGCAGTGGATTGCCTGAGCCTGTGGGTTTGAGACCAGCCTGGGCAACTTGGCGAGACCTCGTCTCTACAATAAACAAATAAAAAATTAGCTGGACATGGTGGCATGCGCCTGTGGCTCCAGCTACATGGAAGGCTGAGGGGGAAGGATTGCCTGAGCCAAGCAGTTTGAGTCTGTGGTGACTGCGAGTGTGCCACTGCACTCCAGCTTGGGTGACAGCGAGACTCCACCTCAAAAAAAAAAAATCAGGTTGGACTAGATTTTAAAAATATGGTACATATACACGATGGAGTATTAAGCAGCCATAAAGAAGGACAAAATTATGAACTTCGCAGCAACTTGGATGGTTTTAGTGTCTATAATACTCAGTGATCTATCACAGAAACAAAGAACTGAGTACCACATATTCTCATTCATAAGTGGATCCTGAACAATTATCATAACACCATAAGAAAGGGATTGGCAGTAGCGGGAAACTGCCAGGGGTGTGGGGGGTGGGGTGGGGGAAGAAGCATACTTCATCAATAAGTATACCTGATCTCAAACCAGGTGAAGTGGGGACCAAAGTGAGGCCCAAACTTTACCTGTACAATGACCATTTGTATACCTAACCCTGAATCATACCCATCTTTAAAAAAAAAAGGAATCATATTATAAATACTGTTTTCAAGTATACTTTCAGTGATATACCTAGAAAATAGATTTTTATGTTTTGATCTATATTACCAAAGGGAATATAATAGGGCCATGTTTGGGGTATGAACAATTCTTTTTTATTATTATTATTTTTATTTTTTGTAGAGACAGGATCTCGCTATGTTTCCCAAGCTGGTCTTGAACTCCTGGCTTCAAGCAGTCCTCCTGCCTCAGCCTCCCAAAGTGCTAGGATTACAGTGTGGGCCACTGTTCCCAGCCAGTACCATGACAATTCTTTTCTCCTTTGTTTTTGCCAAAATGTTTAATTTATAAATCATTGTGATACATAAATCATTTAACATTGGGAATACAACTTAACTCTAGAAATGTGGTAGCACAGTGGTTTTGTGCATAACTCCTTTATTTTTTATTTTTATTTTTTTGAGACAGTGTCTCATTCTGTTGTCCAGGCTAGGGTGCAGTAGCTGCAGCCTCAATCTCCTGGGCTCAGTGATCCTCTTATCTCAGCCTCCCAAGTAACTAGGACAACAGGCACATGCTACTACACCAGTTAATATTTTTTTATTTTTTGTAGATGTGATGTTTTGCCATATTGCCGAGGCTGGTCTCGAATTAATCCTCACCTCAGGCAATCTTCCCACCTTGGCCTCCCAAAGTGCTGGGGTTATAGGCGTGAGCCACCATACCTGGCCTGCATAACTTTTTTTGTTGTATCTTAAAGATGGACCTGAAGTAGTTGTAGCTGTTGGTAATAGTAGTAAACTGGAATACATTATAGAAAGGGAAAACCTGGAAATAACAATTTTATTTTAACTCTTTAGGAAACGCTTTCCTGTTTAAGAAACGTAGATTGTGAAGTATAAAAAATTGGTGGTTTTTTTGGATAAAATTTAAGACTTCCTTAATATATATTAGTCATTCTTAATTAGTGATCATGCCTGAATTTTTCCTCACTTAATACAACATTCTGGATGTGTCTATTTTTAAAAATGTATGAAACTCTTGTTCTAAACATTTAACTATTTAAGCATAGAATTGGATTAATCTTTTTTTTTTTTTGAGTTGGAGTCACTCCATCGCCCAGGCTGGAGTGCAGTGGCACATTCATGACCACCCCAACGTCAACCTGCTGGACTCAGGTGATCCTTCTGCCTCAGTCTTCCAAGTAGCCAGAACTACAGGCACACGCTACCACGCCTGACTAATTTTCTGATTTATGGTAGAGATGAGATCTTGCCAAGGTTCCCAGGCTGTTCTCAAACCTGTAGGCTCAGGCAATTTCCTCACCTCGTCCTCCCAAAGTGCTGGGATTACAGGCTTGAGCCACCGCGCCCAATCTGGATTAATCTTAAAAATGCTTATAAGAACATAACATAATTTCAGTGCCTACTTATTGTTTTCTAAAATCTAAGAATGTTTATAGTTACTAGATTCACTCCCTAGGTCCTTTGTTCCTAAAATCACTGAGATTACAGGTACTGTAGTGTGAGAACTTTTGGGGAGGGTGAAGGTTGTGGAACTTGAGACTAGAGCCTGGAGGCAGCTTGGGTTAGAGTTTGTGTATATATATTTTACTAATACATCCTAATGGCTGCTGCCTTACCAAGTTATTTTGTTTGTCCTTTCTGTAACTTGAAATGAGCACTGTTGAAAAGACAGTAGGTAAGGCAAAAATAATAAAAGCAAAATGCTAAGGGATATGAAGAAGGAGGTTAATCGGGGATGATAAAATACAGGAAAGTCATGATTTAAAAGGATCAAGTATGAGTTAGGTGGAAAGAGGACTCAAGAAGCCAGTGAAAATTTAGTACTTTTTTAAGCTAAGTAATTAAAACTTTCAGTCCAAAGCAGAAAGTCACCAGGAAAGATCTTCAGAAATAATTGAAAACCTCCTTCCTTTAGGATTAAGTAATGCTGTTAATTTATTTTTCTGTAGATCTTGTAAATCAACCACACTGCCCTATGAGGTGTGCAGTAATATAGTCTACTTTAAAGGAATGTACCTGTACATGCCTGTCTTGCTTCTGTACAATAGTCATATATTTGAGTTCCTTCTTTATACCAGACACTGATTTAGGTACTGTGGACAGAAGATGAACTCACCCAACTCACTAAGCCAAACACACTTGCAGCTTCTCAGATGTGCCAGACATGATCCCTGCCTCAAGGCCTTTGCACTTATTTTTTTCTTTTCCTGGAATTCTTTTCCCCAGGTATCAACATGTTGAGTTCTCTTATTTCTTCATATCTTTCCTCTATCACTTTCTTATTCAAGCCTGCTTATCCATCGTATCTAAAATTCAGCATGTCCTTGCCCCCCAACTTTAAAAAAATTGTAGTAAAATATACTTAACAAGCCGGGCTCGGTGGCTCAGCCTGTAATCCCGTGCCTTTGGGAGGCTGAGGTGAGTGGATTGCCTGAGCCCGCGGGTTCGAGACCCACCTGGGCAGCAAGACCCCATCTCTACAATAAAAATCAAAACAATCAACCGGGCATGGTAGCGCATGCCTGTAATTCCGGCTACTCGGAAGGCTGAGGCGGAAGGATCGCCGGAGCCCAGCAGGTCGAGGCTGCGGTGGCCGGGAGGGCCACTGCACTCCAGTCTGGGCGGCTGAGTGAGACTCCAACTCAAAAAAACAAAAACAAAAACAAAATATACTTAACATAAAATTAGCCATCTTAATTTTTAAGAATGCAGTTCAGTCCTAGCCCCAACATTGTGTATCTCCCTTCCATGCTTTTTTTTCCTCCTTAGCATTATCTGAAATATTTTACTTATTAATTTTGCTTAACGGTAGTCTTCTCTACCACAATATAAGCTCCATGAGCTCAGCAATTTTTGTTCACTGTTGTATCCTAGCACTTAAAATGGTACATCATAGGTGAGCATAGTAAGTATTTGTTGAGTGAATATTAGGTAATAGTGGTGAGAGAGAAACAAGTATAAGCAATGCAAAACAAATTTCAAATGGAAGTGCTCTGAAAGCGATGGTATGGTAAAGAATGGTAGGGGAAGTGGTTGGCACTTGAGCTAGGATGGCAAGAATGCTTTTGAGGAAGTGATACTTGCTGTGAGACCAGAATGAGGAGAGGGAACCAAGAGTACCAAGAACCCTCTAGACAGACAGAAAGGCCCTGAGGTGAATATAATATAAAATATTGCTTTGGCTGTTGTTTGGTGAAATGATTAGAAGGAAGTCAAATATGGAAACCTTAGCCATTTGGAGGCCATTAAAACAGACCTTTCTAGTACAAACAGGAACTTTGAGTCAGATGGCAGCAGAGCAGATGGAGAGAATTGGACGGATTCAAAATATTTTGAATGAGAAGCTAGTGGGATTTATTCATGGATTGGATGATGAGTTGGGCAGGATAATGTGGTAAAGGGGAAATCATGGATGACTCCTCAGCTTTTTGCTTCTAGTGGATGGTATGTGGAGAAACCTGGCTTACTCTGGTAATTTCTCTTATTTTATTTTATTTTTTTTGAGTAGGAGTCTTACTATGTCACCCAGGCTTGAGCGCAGTGGCACACTCACAGCCACTGCAGCCTTGACCTGCTGAGCTCAGGCAATCCTTCTGCCTCAGCCTTCCAAGTAACTGGAACCACAGGTGTACACCACCACAACTGACTAATTTTTAAATTTATTGTAGAGGTCTCTCCAAGTTGCCCAGGCAAGTCTTAAAACTCTGGACTCAGGCAATCCTCTCACCTGCAGCTCCCAGCCACCATGCCTGGTCAAATCACTCTGGTAATTTCAACTACTTGGGAGCCTGAGTGAGAGGATCCCTTGAGGCCAGGAGTTTAAAATTAGCCTGGGCAGCACAACAAGATCCTGTCTCTAAAAAAATAAAAATAAATTAGCTGGATGTGACGTTGTATGCATACAGTCCCAGATACTTGGGAGACTGTTGTGGGAGATCAAGCCTACATTGAGCTGTGCAGTACTTCTCTCCAGCTATATTTAAAGAAAAGGTATGGAAGCCTCAGGAAATAATATTAGCAACATTTAGCCATCTTTGCTGTCAAATCAGTTATTTTTTCAATGTGTTTTTTTTTTGTGCTTCACGGACACGTTTTTGTTATTCATAAGTGCCTCTTACAGGCTAGATACTGAGCTGGGTATATTGGGGATGTGGAAAGGATTAAGGTGCTCTTAAGGAGTTCAGTTAAGGGAGAGGCAAACATGTAGACTTGATCAATTAAATTATGAATAAAGTAATTCAGGAACATCCAAGTTCAGTGTGGTGTTGAGGCTAGGCCTGGGTTCCCTACATTTGCACAAGCACCGAATATTTTTAGTGTTTTAACCTTGGCTAAATATGATGATACCTCAGTGTTTAGTTTGCTTGTTTAGGTCCGTTGCTCATTTTTCTTTTGAGTTGTCATCAGTGTATTTGTGGAAGATATATATTAAATGTCATGCATGTTAAGCTTTGTTACACTGCTGTAGGTGTTTTTGTGTTTCATTTTTTGTTTTTTTTCTTAAATGTGCAATCAGTGTAAAAAGATCTCTGGAGTATATGCTAAGAATAATGGCCTGGGCAAGGTGACTCACGCCTATAATCCCACCACTTTGGGAGGCAGGAGCTAGAGGATTGCCTGAGCCCAGGGATTCCAGACCAGCCTAGGCAACTTGGTGAGACCTCTCTCTACAAAGTTAGCCAAATATGGTGGTGCACGTCTGTAGTTCCGGCTTGAAAGGTTGAGGAAGAAGGATCGTCTTAGCCAGCACGTTGAGTCTGCGGTGGCCACCAGCGTCCTACTGCACTCTTGCCTGGATGAGAGAGTAAGGCTCTGACTCAAAAAAAAAAAAAAAAATTAGTATAGTTAAGAAATAAAGACTGGGGGGCTGAGGTGAGTGGATTTCTTGAGCCCGCAGGTTCGAGACCCGCCTGGGCAACTTGGCGAGACCTCGTCTCTACAATAAATCGAAAATTAGCCGGGCGTGGTAGCTCTCCCCTGTCTGTAGTTCCAGCTACTTGGAAGGCTGAGACGGAAGGATTGCTGGAGCCCAGCAGGTCGAGGCTGTGGTGGCCGGGAGCGTGCCACTGCCCTATAGCCTGGGTGACAGAGTGAGACTCCAACTCAAAAAAAAAAAACCAAACCAAACCAAAACAAAACAAAAAAGAAATAAAGAATAAAAATACAATAAAAATCCATGCACTTGTGTTAAGAGAAGACCTAAAACAAATTAAATTGAAAAGATTTTAATTGAAGAACGATTTGAGAGTTAAACAGCTTCCCAAACCAGGAAAGATTCAGAGATTCTGGTGCTGCTGTGTGGTTGGAGAGGATTTATGAACAGAAAAGGAAACTGAGGTGCAGAAACAGCCTGTTTGGTTACACTTTGGCATTTCCTTTATTTGAACACAGTTTGAACAGTTGGCCACCTGTGAGTAGTTGAAGTATGGCTTCTGTGATTGGCTGTGACTGGGCTACTTATTACAAGAGTAGGTTATAGTCTGTTTACACATCCAGTTAGGTTACAGTTCACTATGTACAGAGATACCTGTAGGCCAAACTTAAAATATGTAAGGAAGCAGCAGATTTAGGCTAGACTTAATCTAACACTTGGATTTAGTAGAATGCCTTTGTCTTTGATTTTGGTTTATAGTTTGAGAACATTTTTGTGAGAGGCAGGTAGTGATAGTAAAGTATAGGCTTTTGAAGTCAGACTGACTTTGTTGGATAGTGACATCCTTTTGGGTTGTGAGATTAAAAACAGTTTGTATATGTATGTATATGTTTGTAGTACACATTTTTAATTTCTCTGCAAATAGATTATAGTAGCATTTTACTGGGGGGATAATGCTGCTGTTGACTTAAGAGATTTATATCGTAGTTAATATTTTTCTTCTGTTGACTAGTTTTTTAATTGAAAATTAAATTCTACATAATAATTTTCTTTTTTTTAGTCAAGGTCTCACTCACCCAGACTGGAGTGCAATGGCACAATCACAGCTCACCACAGCCTCAAACTCCTGGGCTCAGGCGATCCTCCCACCTCACTCTCCCAAGTAGCTGGACTACAAGAGTTGACCACCACGGCCAACTCTTTTATTTTTTTGTAGAGACAAGGTGTTGTAATGTTGTCCAAGTTGCTCTCGAACTCCTGGGCTTGAGCAATCCTCCTGCCTCCCAAAGTGCTGAGATTACAGATGTGAGCCACCATGCCCAGCCCTAAATTTTTATATAATAATTAAGCTTCAAAGATGATTTGTGATTTCTTCAACTTCAGATCCTGAGTTCCTGCATGTACTCCTGTCTCTTTATCCTTTTTAAATTTCAGTTAAAATAACATTAAGGTATAAAATTGCCTAAATTAACTAGATTTCCTTTGGTTGCAATGTGCCTCTACTACCTATTTACTGCCTGTACAACTTTGACAAGTTACTTAGCATCACTTGTCATCCCTAGATTTTCAGGAAAGAGCACGCAGAGTTATAGGGACCATTTTTACGTAGAATAGGTACTCTAGTCACCTTAATATTCTTTTCTTGTTGTCTCACTTATTTTTAATTATTCCCCTTTTTCTTTTTTTTGCATCTTTACAAGTATAGATTAGGTCCTTCCTCCTCCCCACCAAGACTTTATGCGTTGAAAGAAACAATTAGCTAACAGATTCTTGTAAAAGATCTCTTGTCATTGCTATGACACAGTAGTAAAGAGAACAGATGATTGCTTGGCTGAGGCAGGGGAAGGAAAGCCAGCACAACTGGTTATTTACCCTCCATCCTGGTTACCACCCAGCTTGCCTCCAAAATGCTCTAATGTTTGTTCTGCTACTTCCTCACAGCCCACAGGAGAAGTAAGAGGGCTGGTGGTCTTGTGACCAGAACACTAACTAGAAGTTGGGTCTGTTCTTAAATACTGGATGCTTTGTGCAAATATTATATCAGTAGGTAGAAAGCAAGAACTTACTCTTTCCATTTACAGATGAAGAAATAGAGATGTTTTTAATGTATGTAATTATTTGACATATATTTACTGATCTGCTATATACTTGACACTGTTCTAGACACTGGAGATACAGCAGTGAACAAAATAAAGTCATGGAGCTTCCATTCTAGTCTTCAAGTAGAAAGAGATAGAATTTAAATTCAAGTAGGGCTGATATATATAATTATTTCTTCTGCCTTCTTCATGGTTTTGGGTTCTTCCATTTATGATTTGCTATGTCACTTTGAATACCTAGCTTAAACTCTCTGAAGTTGAGTCTTTTGCACCTATTAAATGGACCCCTTACTTATGGGGTTGTCTCAGAGGATGAAATGACATCATAAATCTGATTTTTGAGCCGGGCTTGGTGGCTCAGCCTGTAATCCCGCTCAGCCGGTAATCCCAGCTTTGGGAGGCTGAGGTGAGTGGATTGCCTGAGCCTGCGGGTTCGAGACCCACCTGGGCAACTTGGCAAGACCGGATCTCTACAATAAATCAAAAAAATTAGCCGGGTGTGGTAGCACGTGCCTGTAGTTCCAGCCACTTGGAAGGCTGAGGCGAAAGGGTCACCAGAGCCCAGCAGGTCGAGGCTGCAGTGACTGGGAGCGACCACTGCACTCCAGTCTGGGTGACAGAGTGAGACTCCAACTCAAAAAAAATTAAATAAATAAATCTGATTTTTGGCTGAGTGCAATGACTCATGCCTGTAATCCTAGCACTTTGGGAGGCTAAGAGGATTGCTTGAGCCCAGGAGTTCAAGACCAGCCTGAGATCACATAGTGAGATCTCATCTCTATGAAAAATAAAAAAAATTAGCCATGTCTGGTAGCATGTGCCTTTATTTTTATTTTAAAATTGTGGGGTACAGTTAAGGGTTAGGTATATAAATATGTATTGTGCAGGTACCCTTATTGATGAGGTGTTTCCCCTTCCCCACCGTCCCCAGACAGATATTGACTACTGTTAATCCCACGGCATGTACCTTTAGTTCCAGCTACAAGAGAGGCTGAGGCAGAAGGATCATCTGAGCACAGGATGTCAAGGCTGTGGTGAGGCATGGTCATGCCACTGCACTCCAGCCTGGGTGACAGAGGGAGACCCCCAGCTCAAAAAATAAAATCTGATTTTCTGAAAGCTATGTTATATAATATTGCTATTTTATGTAGCTCCTGTTCATATTTGAATGTCTTGATTGGGAACAATGCAGTTTTTTTTCATTTCTTTTTTTGAGACATGGCAGTAGTGGTGGAGGCTACAGTTACTCTATGCCATTATAATTTGGAATCAAAGTTCCTATCGTAACCAAAAGGAAACCCCACAAGTTAGTATTTTCAGTATCTTGGAAAGACATAGTTTTTTATATGTTTGTTTTTTAAAATAATCATGCTGCATTCCTATTTGGTCTTCTAAAAAATGATACACAAGCATCTAGGTTTCAATTAGAATGATAGAATTATCATTCTGTCTCTCTCTCTTTTTTTTTTTTCCTTTTTTTAAGATACAGCATCTCTTACTATGTTGCCCATGTTGGCTTCAAACTACTGGGCTCAAAGGATCCTCTTGATTAGCTGGAGCTACAGGTGCATCTTCCCCACCCTGGAACTAGAGAATTAAATCAAGAAAAAAGATGTAAAAGTCATACAAGTAAACATTTTGGATTCATATGGAATCATTATTCAGTCCTAAGCTAGAATAAGAGTTTGAGAGAATCCAAAAATTAGAGTCAAAATTTTTTGTGCATTTTTTAAAGTAAAATAATCTTTGGGCAACCAGTATTCAGACATTCTTACAAGCATCTTAAAGTAAGAATTGGCATGTTGATGTATTCTTTGAAGTGGATGTTCAAAACGACTCATTTATGGATAAGTGGCTGCTTTTCTGCATAATTTTCACCTCTAACCTCTTCTGCTTCACCAGTTCTACCATTCTTTGTGTCTGGAAGGAATTCCCAAATATGTATTGAAATATAGATATATTCAGAGTCTGTGGATGCCTACACATTATAGCCACGATAGTGGCCGTGGATTGCATTTTGAAGAAAGATGAGAGTGTGCAACAGGCAGGATACTACAGAGAAGGGGGAGAGATTCCAAAGTTTTACCTACTTGGAGGGTCAGCACTATCCTTAAGGAGCCTCTGTAATATGGTACATGATCTTCCATTTAGCTAGTGTACAGTCCACTTAACAGTCCCAATTCTTTGGAACACACCTTTATTCATTTATTTTTTGAGTTGGAGTCTCACTCTTGCCCAGGCTAAAGTGCAGTGCTGCAGTCATGCTCACTTCAGCCTCGACTTCATAGGCTCGGGTAAGCCTGTTTCAGCCTCCTGAGTAACTGGTACAGGTGCATGCCACCACACCGAGCTAATTTTTTTAACAGTTTTTTTGTAGAGATTGGAGGGCTTTCTGTGTTGCTTAGGTTGATGTTGAATTCCTGAGCTCAAGCAATCCTCTCGCCTAGGCCTCCGAAAATGCTGGGATACAGGTGTGAGCCACTACGCCTGGCCCTGGAACACAACTTTAGATCTAAAAGTAAGCTGAAAACCTCAGACTGGGTCAGAAAGTAAGTGCCACGATGTCCAACCATGTGCTTTACCTCTGATTAAACTATAAAAGCTACCCAGAAGCCCACTGCCTTTAAGTCCTATGCTAAAATTAAAACATTAGTGTGTTATAACTGCCCCACGCTATTTGGAATCTTTTTTTTTTTTTTTTTTTTGAGTTGGTGTCTCACTCTGTCGCCCAGACCGAAGTGCAGTGGCCACTCCTGGCCACCGCAGCCTCGACCTGCTGGGCTCCGGCAATCCTTCCATCTCAGCCTTCCAAGTAGCTGGAACTACAGGCGCGTGCTACCACGCCCGGCTAATTTTTTGATTTATTGTAGAGATGAGGTCTTGCCAAGTTACCCAGGCGGGTCTCAATCCCGCGGGCTCAGGCAATCCACTCACCTCAGCCTCCCAAGGTACGGGATTACAGGCTGAGCCACCAAGCCCAACTGGAATTTTTTTTTAGCTTTTTTTTTTTTTTTTAGTCGCAGAGACAGCTTTTGTCAATTTGTGCATACAAATATTTGAGTGATTTTCACAGTAAGGCTATGGGAGAATACAAAAAGTCTCTCCCTGTGTAGACACTTATAGTTTAGAGGAGCTAAGAAAGTTTTATAAGTAAAAGAAAATGAGTTGCTATATAAAGAAGCACAGTTAGGATACTCTGGGTGATGAAAGAGTTCAGTAGCAGATTTGAAGCAACAGGTGGCAGAAGGTCCTTCTAGAAGTGTCATACCAACAGCAGCAAAAAGTGGCACCTAATAGCAAAGGAGAAGCTGAAATAAACACTAATTGCAAATCTATACTGGCCTGGGTCAGTATAAAACTTGGTAGCATTAGAACACATTGCAGAACTAAAAGTTTGCTAACACTTATTGAGCTTTTCCTATGTGTTGGGCAGTGGGCTAGATGTTTTCAATTCAGTTCTCATGATCATGATGGATAACTCAGAATTTTCAAAAATGTTTTGTGCTCCACTTATCAAGAGTAAAGTTTGTAATTTTTAAAAAATTTGTGTTTTTCTATTAAAGTAAAATATTCATATATATCTTAGAGAAAAATGTAAAAGGTGAAGGCTTAGACTGTGTTTTCCAGACAGTCCCTTCATTACTCTAAGTTTAAAAAAAATAGCAAACAGCTTTTCACTTAGTAATTGTTTGGATGTCTTCTCATATCAGAACATATAGATGTGTGCCATTTCTAGCTGGTTTTGCATGAACTGGCTAAATTATTTTTTTCCAAAAAAGCCTACTTGGAATATTGCCTTTTCATGAGGATAGGTGAAGTTATTATCTTTTGTTAGTCTTGTGTGAGTCCTTTCTTTGAAAATAAACTGCATTTTCTTTCAAATAATATCTGACCTTTGACTGATTGACTTTTTCTCCCAATCAGTAAAATGGCAGAATTAGATCTGCCCCAAAGAGTTTCTTTTTTTTTCTTTCTTTTTAGAGACTGGGACTCACTCTGTTATCCAAGCTGGAGTACAGTGGTATAATCATAGCTCACTGTAGTCTTGAACTCCTGACCTCAAGTGATCCTCCTGCCTCAGCCTCCTGAGTAGCTGGGATTGTAGGCATGTGCCACCATACCTAGCTAATTTTGAGATTTTCTGTAGAGATGACATCTCAGTCTGCTGCCCAGACTAGTCCTGAACTCCTAGGCTCAAGTGTTTCTCCCACCTCAGCCTCCCAAAATGCTGGGATTATAGACGTGTCACCACACCTAGCCCTAAGAATTTCATTTATAGCTAAGTTTTTCTAAATATTATCCCCATACCATTTGGATTTGAAATTTACAAAATGTTACCTAGTCAAGAAGCATAAGAGACTAAAGTTAGATATTTTTAGAACTGCCTTGTAAAGTAAAGATTATAGAATTATTTTTAATCTCATAAACTGATCAATTTAGGCATCACGTGTGGTGCTCAACCAACTAGAACTCTTAACTATTCAGTGGGTAAAGTATATTCCCTGGGGACCTTCTGTGTTACATTAGTAGCATGCTTTAAGCAATTTAGATTCATGAAGTAAAAGAAATTTAGTATAAAAACCTATACAGCAGAGAGTAGGTATTCAGTATATGTAAGAATTGGAAATGAGAAAATGAACTTTTGATTTTTTTTTTCCCTCTTTTAATTTTTATTTTAAAATTGTGGTGTACAATTCAGGGTTAGGTATACTTTTCTTTTTTTTATATTGCTAGCCTAAATGCTATCAGTGGATCATAATTAGTTAAAATGTGTTAATGTTGAAGGCAAAAGGGAAATACTAAATGTATTGAGAAGGTAAGGTGAACATAAAAGATACAAATGAGGGACAAATACAGTTCTTTTTATTTAACCATATACATGTTTGGATACCAATGACTGGGTCCAGGTGGGATTAATCAAGTAGAAGTTTTTGGAAAAGAGCTGACTAGAAATTTGAGGGAGAAAAAAAATTAGCAGAAAGAATTACAAGGAGGAAGGCTTCCTATTTAGGTTCAAAGATAATATAGAATTTTTAGCAACACATACTAAGTTTTTTATAGTTCTTTTTCAACAAGAAGGCTTTCATTTAGTCAGCTTACACTACTGACCTTTTAAGGTCAAAAGTCTTAGTTCCAAGTTGCCAGGAAAGTCCTAAGCAACATTCCACAATTGTTATTTTCAGTCTTTAGTTTCTCATGACCCTAATATATTGATGATATAATTTTATTTTTTTAAAAAAATAGAGATATGATCTTGCTATGTTGTTCAGGCTGGTTTTGAACTCCTGGCCTCAAGCAATTCTCCTGCCTCAGCTTCCCAAAGTGCAGACATGAGCCACCACGCCCAGCCATAATTTCTGATTTTTTTTTAAAGAGGCTATTTGGGATAACTTCTTTTGAATTCTGAATTAGACTAGCACTTTTTGTCTATATATTGTTGGATGTGCTTTATGTTCCAGAAACCCAGATTTACAACCTAATTGGCCCCTAATTGTGAATTACAAGCTGAACAGTTAAAAGTTTAGAACCCAGACGGGCTTGGTGGCTCAGCCTGTAATCCCGCGCCTTTGAGGGGCTGAGGTGAGTGGATTGCCTGAGCCCGCGGGTTTGAGACCCGCCTGGGCAGCGAGACCTCATCTCTACAATAAATCAAAAAATCAACCGGGTGTGGTAGCACATGCTTGAAAAAAAAAGTTTAGAACCCTTACTTCGTAATATAAATTGGGAGTCCATTTCTGAGAAACCCTTTTTATACCCTGAAAATCTCTACCTAGTAACAAAAGTAAATGAAAATAGAAAATGAATCTGTTTGTAAACATACTTAATTCAAATAGCATGTAAAGCTATGTTACAACTATTCTGCATGGACTCAACTGCTTGATGCTTCACAAAATAGTTCACTGAAGTTTAGACTTACCATACAAATTAATTTTCTTCAGCATTCAAGAGCTTTCAAATTGTAGTGGCCATTAGGAGCATCTGCCTAATGCCTCTTGAGAAAGTATTTGAATGGTAAATGCTTGGAGCTAAGCATGGTTAGTCTCTCTGGCAAATTTTTTTGGTGGAGGTGCTGGGTAGGTACCTGCCCCAGCCCCATAGTGGAGACCACCCAGCTTTCCCACAGGTCTCCCACCAGTATATTCTCTGCCAGTAGACACACTCACATGCACCTCAGGCCGGCTCTGCTTTTATAGGGCCAGTTGCCTTTGGGGGGTAGTGCCAGGGGCCAATATGCCTGTCAGGACCTCTTGACCCTGGACAGCTGTGGCCACCATCCTCCCAACCTTGAGCAGAGACAGAGGCCGCTGGTGCCTGCCCTTTCCAGGATGGGGGCTAAGGGCCAGCGTCTCCTCACTGGCTCCTCCCCAGCATCTAAGACTCCCTACCTGAGCTCAGCTCCCCACTGCCCAGATGTTCTTAGTCACCCTGAGTGCAGCCCCACTCTGACCAGCAGAACCCCATCTGTATCCCTTACCCTCACCCTGGTCTTCCCCACCTTCCTCCTCACCTCTCCCAGGGCTTTCCCTCACAGACGCTGAGAAATTCAGTGACGGCCCTCTGGATGCTCCCTCTAAAAGGGGCAGGGCTGTGTGGCACCAGGGAAGGTGGCTGTGGGGCAGCCGATCTTCTGAGGCCTCTGTGGGTGGCACCCTGCATCTGCTACAGGGTTAAGAGGAGAATGACTGCTCCCATAGGGGTAGGCCAGAGAGTCAGACTCTGCCACAGAGCCCAAAGTCCTGGGCCCTCCCCTGTCTCCTGGGAATCCTTAAAGGCCAGCTGTCGCAGCGAGCACAGCAGCATGGCTGCTCAGGGTCACGTGCTAGCTCATGCCCACTGTCTCTAAGGGGACTTGTGTGACCTTCACTTGGCTTCCCAGGGTTCCCACCGCTGGTCCTGCTGTCACCCAGGTATTCATGGCAGTTTCTTCATTGATTCTTTGCACTAATGGCAAATGCAGTTAGCTGAGTCTCCACCAGGACTGTGGTCATTACTGTGAGGATCTTATTTAAGAAAAATGATAAAAATGTGGAGAGGCAACTAAATTGAAGTTTACTTCTAATGTGAAAGGACATTCAGTATTTGTTTCATTTTATGTCTTTCTGAATTGATTATCAGCAGAGTAGTGAAGTAGAATAGAAGTAGCTCTGAAGTTCTTAGTTCTCAATGGTAAGAGAATATTACAGACTCATCTTACAAAAGAGGTGAAACTGTATAGCTACTTCTGACCTTAAATCCCTGTCGGAAAGCACATATTTACTTGATTAATAGACATTTCTGGTCTGAGGAATTAAAGGATCTTCTGAATAAAATATCCTATGTTGTTTTTTGCCTCCATCATAATTTGTTCCAGTTGGCCAGTGTATAAGATCACAGTTTTTTCTTAATTTTTTAATTTTTTTTGAGTTGGAGTCTCACTCTGTCGCCCAGACTGGAGTGCAGTGGCCGCTCCTGGCCACCGCAGCCTCGACCTGCTGGGCTCCGGCGATCCTTCCGCCTCAGCCTTCCAAGTTGCCGGAACTGCAGGCGCGCACTACCACACCCGGCTAGTTTTTATTTATTGTAGAGACGAGGTCTCACCAAGTTGCCTGGGCGGGTCTCGAACCGGCGGACTCAGGCAATCCACTCACCTCAGCCTCCCAAAGTGCTGGGATTACAGGCTGAGCCACCGAGCCCGGCCAAGATCAGTTTTTAATGAACAACTTTCTTCATAGGTACTTGGAATTATTTTGAGAACATGGTAAAACCATCATTTATTTCCCATGCTGCCTTGGAAGCCTGTGGTTCTGAATTACTGTTTTAAAAATGAGGTTATCTTTCTTAGACAAATTCAGAGGGTATCCAAAGATTAAAGTGCTGGTAATCTGGGAGGCCAACCGAGTAGATTGGCTGAGCCCGCGGGTTCGAGACCAGCCTGGGCAATTTGTGAGACCTTGTCTCTACAATAAATCAAAAATTAGCCAGGCGTGGTAGCGCACGTCTGTAGTTCCAGCTACTTGGAAGGCTGAGGTGGAAGGATCGCCGGAGTCCAGCAGGTTGACGCTGGGGTGGCCGTGAGCATGCCACTGCACTCCAGCCTGAGTGACTGGAGTGAGACTCCAACTAAAAAAAAAAAGTCCACACAGTAAATATAGGCTTGTGGTCTATATGGTGTTTGTCACAATTACCTAACTCTGCTATAATAATGCGAAAGCAGCCATCAGCAATATATAAATGAATGAGCATGACTCTATTCCAAATATACTTTACTAAAATTTGAGTTTCATTTTATTTTTACATATTGCAAGATATTCTTCTGTTTTTTGTTTTGAACTATTTTGAAAATGTTTAAAACATGAATTTTTAGGATTGTTTTTCTATTTTTATGATAAATGCAGTTAGTGTTTGTTGTGAGACAGAATCTTGCTCTTTCACTCAGGCTAAAATGCAGTGATGTGATCACAGCTTACTGTAACCTCAAACTCCTGACTTCTTGTGAGCCTTCCACCTCAGCCTCCTGAGTAGCTAGGACTACAGGCACACACCACCATACCAGTCTAATTCTGGTGTTTTTTTTTTGTAAAGCTGGTGACTTGCTATCTTTCCAAAGTGCTGGGATTATAGGTATGAGCCACTATACCATATCCTGACCATGTTGGAATTTTGATAGGGATTCCATTGAACCTGAAATTACTTTGGGTAGTATGGACATTTTAATAATGAGCACAGGTTATCGTTCTATTTATTTGTGTCTTCAATTTCTTTCATCAGTGTTATAGTTTTCAGCATACAGGTTAAATTTATTCCTAAGTATTTTATAGTTTTTGTAGTGAATTCTCTTGAGTTCTTTTTTTGGATAATAAATCTTTAAATAATTCTTAACTTGGCTGCCATACAAAAACATGCAGTGAGTTGGATATGGCACTTGGAGCATAATGTACTACTTTCTGGTTTTATCTGTAGGATAAAACCACCAGAATCCCTTTTTACCTAAAACCTTACAGTATGGCATGCAAAGAGTATGGTGGACAGTCTTTGGAGCCAAACTGACTTGCTAGTCTTGAGAATCTTCTTTCCCAGTCTGTAAAATTGGAATAATGTCTGTGTTCATATGGTGGTTGTAGTGGTTAACTTTTGCTGTGTTGTTTAACTACCACCAAAAGTTAGCAGCCTAAATCAGTAAACATTATTCTCATGATTCTGTGAATATCTGGAATGTTCTTGTGGCCTGGGGTGACCTGGCTGAGACTAGAATGTCTAGGTCCTAGAATATAAGATAACCTTACTCACATGTCTGGGGCCTCAGACTAGGATGGCTGGAATCTACTTCCACATGACCTACCATCATTCAGGGCAGTAGCCCCAACTTTTTCCCAGGATGCTAGAAAGGTTCCCAGCAGCAAGCCCCAATGTTCAAGCCCAATATACGCCTCAGCATGCTATTTGTTACTGCCCTGTTGGCCAAAGCAAGTCTCATGACTAAATTGAGTTAATGTGGGAAGGGATCAGAGAGGTGTGATTCACTTCAGTAATTGCAACAGTCTTCTACCACAGTGGTTATTAGGAGCCCAGCATAGTGCCTATCACACAAAGCACCCAGTAAATGCTAGATTCTTCCTATAGATTCAGAGACAAGTGAAGAATCTGCCAGCTGTGATGTCTCATTTTTTTTTTTTTTTTAGCCAATCCCCAGTTTTCTTGCATTACAGTCACTATTCTTGAGAGTTTGCTGTATGTCATTTTAGGGAGATGATAACAATAACAGTAAACTTTTGAGAGATAACCATGTGCGGGCACTGTTCTATGCTTTTTATGCATACTAATTTTTTTCATAAAGCCAGTGAGTGGTCACCCCTCAAGTGTGGATGGGCCCTGGTGCCTTAGGAGAGCTTACTTATACTATTTAATTCCCCAATCGCCATGTGATAGGTGCTCATTTGCTCATTTTATTGTTGAGAAGCCCATAGACAGAGGTTATTAAAACTTGCCCAAGGTTATGAGTGGTGATGCTTCAAGCACAGGCAGTGTCAGAATCATTGTGCTTCTGTTTGGGAGGAATAAATGAGTGGGAAAATAATACTAAAGGTTAACAGTTAAGCATGATTAAAAGATGATAGTTGAATGCATTTATCGAATACCCACTATTTACTTTTCACTTTGAGTATTTTATAATTTTTCTCAAAGTGTGGTCAGATTAAACTTTTGATCGTTCACTCTTAAGAATGATTCATGTCATGTTGTTGAGTATTTGAAAGTTAGCATCTTCTTCTGATCATTGACTTGAAGGGGAAAAAGCTTCAATAAATGGATTACCCTGCTGTTTAAATTCTTAACTATTGTACTTAGAGGGTATCTAAATTACTTTACTTGTGTATGCTGAGATGTTTAAGCTGTTTTCTGTTCAGATATTTTGCTAGCAGATGAAAGAATGCTATCTAGTGGCAACAAAAGGTGACTACAAGCATACGGAAAAACAGAATTTCATTTATTTGTTGTCTTCTATCATTTGAGTTTTCAGGGATGTGAAATGCAACTGCTTATGACTTTTTTATATTTGAAGATGGTAGGGAGTATTCTGAGTGGAGTCCCCAACACCCTGGCCGTGGACTGGTACCAGTCTGTGACCTGTTGGGAACCAGTTTCACAGCAGGAGGTAAGCAGTAGTGGCACTAGATTCTCATAGGAACTCGAACCCTATTGTAAACTGCACATGAGAGGGACATAGATTGCATTCTTTATGAGAATCTAATGCCTGGTGATTCCTCTCCTATTGCTGTCTGTGAAAAAATTGTCTTTTACAAAACTGGTTCCTGATGCCAAAAAGGTTGAAGACTTCTGCTTTAAATTACACATAGGCAAGTTTTTTTTGTTTTTGTTTTTGTTTTTTTGAGTCAAAGTCTCACTCTGTCACCCAGGCTGGAGTGCAGTGGCATGCTCACGGCCACCGCAGCCTTGATCTGCTGGGCTCAGGTGATCTTTCTACTTCAGCCTTCCAAGTAGCTGGAACTACAGACATGCGCCACCATGCCCAGCTAATTTTTTTATTTATTGTAGAGACAAGTTCTCGCCATGTTGCCCAGGCTGGTTTTGAACCATGGGCTTAGGCAGTCCTCTTGCCTCTGCCTTCCAAAGTGCTGGGATGACAGGTGCGAGCCCACCTACCTGGCTTAGGCAAATTTTATATAATCCATTCAGTAAATATTGTGCACTGGATACTATTGTAGACATTGAGAAGAAGGTAATGAATAAGACAAGGACTTGCCACTTGCAGTCTAGTGCAAAGGAGATAAACACAAAAGTCAAAAGAATAATTTTAGGTATTTATCAATGCTATAAAGAAAATAAAACTCTGGCTGGACCTTATGGCTCAAGCCCATAGTCCTAGTGCTTTTGAGAATCCCAAGCAGGAGGATCACTTGAGGCCAGGAGTTCCAGACCAGCCTAGGCAACATCTCTTTGCAAGACCCATCACTACAAAAACTTAATAATTATCCAGGCATAGTGGTTTGAGCCTGCAGTCCCAGCTACCTGGGATGCTAAGATGGGAGGGTCAGATCTCTTGAGTCCAGGAGTTAGAGTCTGCAGTGATCTATGATTATGCCTGGGTACTCCAGCCTGAGTAACAGAGGGAGCCCCTGTCTAGAAACAGAGGGGTGGAGAAGGGAGAAGAGAGGAGAAAACTTGATGGGATAGAGTCTTGAGTCATATTTTTTATTTCTGCCAATTAAATAGAATATCTTTGTAAACCATTGTAATGGGATAATCAAATATAAGTATAGTGTATAATTGATCTCAGTGTATTGGTGTATATGTTTGTAGTAGGGATAGAATTTGCAAGGCAAAGATAAGTGAAATACATATGAATGATTAATAAGGACTGAATAAGGTAAATGCATTAAGAGGACATAGGTAAGTTATATTTGGCTAATGATTATTCACTACCATTCAAATAAGAATGAATAAAGGGTACTATAATGCCAAATAATTTACCCTGCATTAATAATTTGCTATGACTAGCCATTAGAATGGGCTAATATATATCTTTTCATTTTCTCTCCAAAGATAGGCTTGCGTCTTTATTTCCTTCTAGTCAGTGAGTCAGTCAGCATATTGATTTTGTTGTTACAAATGTCCCCTAAAGATGGTAAAAAAAAATATTCCCAGCATAAAATAGTATGAATTCCCCCAAATGGGTCTCCAAGTAGGTCTTTTAGCTAGAAAATTCCAGCTAGAAAAATTTGAGAAGGTAGTAATTAATATAATTTTGTCATATTAATTAGTTGTTGTATATATAATAATTACTTTGTAAACTTGGCTATTTTATATACTTTAATTTGATGTGTAGAAATCATCTGACTTTATTTGATTGGTTTAACTCAAGTTGTGAGAACACTTGTGTAGTTTATTTCTTTCTACAAAATGGGGAGTTTAAGGTTGATTTTTATGTTTATAGTTGTGATGGAGACAAATTGTAGAATAAGATTTCCTTTATATTTTTTGCATTACACACAACTCTCCAGGTTTTCTTCTAAGGACAGCAGGACCAATTTATACTTAATGAAATCTAACAGATAGGCCCACCCCAATTAGCCATTCTCCTGTATGTTCATGTTTTTATAAAAGCAGTAACTGTTTTTAAGTTAAAGAATAATTTATATAATAACTTACATTCAGATAAACCTTTATTCTGAGTAGCTTAAATTAATAAAACTTTGTTTGCTAAAGTACATTGTTTTCTTTTAACTCTTAAAAAAAAATCAGATCTATAGAATTTGCTTAAGATAAAATTCACCCTTTTTAGTGTAGAGTCTTGACTTTTGGTACATATGAAGAGGTACCCAAAAAACCCAGAATTTATTTACAAAAAATTGTGCACTTATTCTTACATTCTTAACCTTCAGTCAACTTCAAAGTACTCTCCGTTTGATGCAATACACCTATTGCTTTTTCCACTACTCAAAACAGTTTTTGAACTCACAATTTTGATGCCTTTTAGTGCTTCTACTGTTTTTTGTTTCACCTCTTCCACATTGACAAAACATTTTCCTTTGAGGTCTTTTTTCATCTGGGGAATAGAAAAAAGCTGCTTGGGGCAAGATTGGGTGAAAAGGGAGGGTAGGACATATGAGGGTCATGGTGTTTTTGGGGGAAAAAAACAAAAAAAACTGCTCAACACTCAGTGCGTTGTGGGCAGGTGCACTCATAAATCACCCATCATGAAATTGGCAAATATGTTGACAGAATCTCAAAAAAAAAATTCACTGAAGGCAAACGCAACCTCTCACAACAACACTAGCTAGTACACTGATTCCAATAGGTTTCTAGAATATCTACCTAGCAGGGAAAGCCTGTACTACAATAGGCCTGCCCTCAGAAAAGATCATTTTGGGTTTTTTTGGGTCCCTTCTCATACAGTCACTCACACATTCAAGACAGGACATTTCTATCAGTCCTCCCCCCACCCCCAATTCCTTTGTATCTCTTTGTAGTCAACCCTTGACTTTACCTCCTAGTCTCTGGCAGACACTAATTTGTTTTCTGTCTTTACAATTTTGCCCTTTCCAGAATATGAACATAAATGGAATCATGGTCTATTTCTGGACTTTCCACTCTTCCATTGACCTATATGGCCTTCTTTTCACCAGTACTTCAGTGTCATCATTACTGTAGTTTTATTATACATATAATAGCTGTTATTTTCATTTGATTGCCTATTAATTCAAATATACTAGTTGGAGTTTGTTTTTTTTTTGAGTTGGAGTCTCACTCTGTTGCCCAGACTGGAGTGCAGTGGCCGCTCCCGGCCACCGCAGCCTCGACCTGCCTGGGCTCTGGCGATCCTTCAGCCTCAGCCGTCCGAGTAGCTG
>NW_007258430.1:637116-663984 GCF_000164805.1 Carlito syrichta
CCCGGCTAATTTTTTGATTTATTGTAGAGGTGAGGTCTCACCAAGTTGCCCAGGCAGGTCTCGAACCCGTGGGCTCAGGCAATCCACTCACCTCAGCCTCCCAAAGGCGCGGGATTACAGGCTGAGCCACCGAGCCCGGCCTACTTGGAGTTTTTATTAAAGTTTTTTGGCAGAGGTTTTGTTTTTGTTTTTTTGAGTTGGAGTCTCATTCTGTCACCCAGGCTGGAGAACAGTGGTACACTCATGGCCACTGCAGCCTCGACCTGCTGGGCTCAGGCGGTCCTTCCACCTCAGCCTTCCAAGTAGCTGGAACTACAGGTGTGCATCACCACACCCAGCCTGGCAAAGTTTTAATTTGGGAGGCGGAGGTGAGAGGATTGCCAGAGCCCACGGGTTTGAGACCAGTCTGGGCAACATGGTGAGACCTCGTCTCTACAATAAATAAAAAAATTAGCCAGGCATGGTGGTGTTCACCTGTGGTTCCAGCTATTTGGAAGGCTGAGGCAGAAGGACCCCCTGAGCCCTGCAGGTTGAGGTGACGGCGAGACTCTGATTCCAAAAAAAAAAAAGAGAGAGAGAGAGATTTTATTTCTACTATGTATCTTTTTTTTTTTTTTTGAGTTGGAGTCCCACTCTGTCGCCCAGACTGGAGTGTAGTGGCCGCTCCCGGCCACCGCAGCCTCGCCCTGCTGGGCTCCGGTGATCCTTCCGCCTCAACCTTCCGAGTAGCCGGAATTACAGGCGTGCGCACCATGCCCGGCTGATTTTTTGATTTATTGTAGAGATGAGGTCTTGTTGCCCAGGCGGGTCTCGAACCCACGGGCTCAGGCAATCCATTCATCTCAGCCTCCCAAAGGCGCGGGATTACAGGCTGAGCCACCGAGCCTGGCCTACTATGTATCTTTTAATAGTGATTTTAGTCCTCAGTATTCATCTAATGATTCTTGTTATCCGGTGATATTTCAGCTTATAATAGGTCAAATGCCAATTAAAGAAATAATATCTAGTCTTCTCTTCCATAAAGAGTCTCAGAACAGTTCACAATGAAACATTATTTGAGCTACTCTGACCTATTTGTCTAAAAAAACGAGGGTTTATAAGCAAAGCAATTTTTTTCCTGATCTCTTCTTCCCCATTGACAGTAATCAACATAACTCAGTGTTTCTGTGTAAAGTAGCAGACCTCCTTGAGTGCTCTGATTTCTTCCACTTAAAATGAGGTATCACATAACCTCTTTAAATGTAAGGTTTTTTGTTTTTAACTCAGAGCTTGAAATCAGTCAGTTTACTGTTTCTACCTTTAATATTGAGGTAATTATCCAAGTGCAGTATTTTTTATAAATGTTCTTGCCACCTGTATTACAAGAAAATAAAAGGTTAATGAGACAGAATGGGAAGCAGGTATGAAGTATGCCATAGATTCAGCATATAGCATTTTGTAGGCCCAAACAGAGACAGGCAGTCTCTTATTTCAAGTAGGTCTTCCCATGCTTTTTTGCTTTTGACTTTTCATTTTCTACTCTAAATACCTTGTAGAAATTCTGCATATGTCTCAGTTCTAGAATGTTTTACAATTTGCGTTTGTTTAAATGAGTTTTTATTTTGAGGTATAAATTAAGCTATGGACTATTAAAAACACCTTTTGGGAGATTACATACTATTTCAGAATATTCTAATAAAAAGGTATTTCCATGTCCAGCTTGTTACAGATTTGTGGCTAACTAATTCTGTGCCCTAACTCTGTGCTTGCTGCTGTTCCATAGTCTTGCTTTCACTCTGAAATGTATTTAAATTGTCAGCACTTTAAGGAGCCTCTCATTCCCTGTCTGAAAGTTCTGAAATACCTTTGGATCAGCATAATGTTTTTGTTCCCCCTCAACTCTAGTAATAGAGTGGAAAATTAGAAAGTATATGGACTTTAGAGTCACACAGTAATGACTGTACTGTTACTGGTTGTGTGACCAAGAGCAAATAATTTAAATCTGACCCTGACTTTCATCTAGAAAGTGTGTAACTTGCAGAGTTGATTAATATTGAGGAGATACTTATAAGCCATATACTTAATCTGTCACCACATGAACTCTAATAATAATAAGCACCATCTTTTTAATCGTCAACCTCCACTATTTCCTCAAATAATGGACATAACTTTAGTTTAGAAAGTTTCTGTACTCTCAGAGTTCCTCTAGCTGGATCTTAATTTTGGTGATTCTCTAACTTTTTTTTTTTTTTACAACCTAGTGATTTTCTTTGGATTTCCTAAAACCAAGAAATGGTAGCAAGTAGATTTGAAAGCCATAGAGTAAGTCTTTGGAAATATGTATTAGAAAGTGTTGACATCTTGAGTTACTAAAGTTTAGCTAAGTACCTGCGAGAGGGCTAGCCTTGATTAGATTGGCAAGGAACACTACCTGTAGTTTGGGTGTGGTACAAAGTTAATAGTAGCATTGATAATGACTACTATAATTTATATAATAAATATTTACTACATTTTAAGCAATGTCCCTATACTGTACCGGTTTTCTGACTTTTCTGTACAGGGAATTCTATTTCATTTTGTTGGCTTTAAATAAATTAGTCCTTAAATTATTGTAGCTCTGTGCTCAGACCGTTTCCTCTGATGGACTGTCAGACCATGTTAGGCCCTATACCAACTGTACCTGGGCTCAGGGTGGACACATTTACTCTGTATTTGCCCCATGACCACCACCATCACCATGTAAGGGGCACTCACCTGGGCTCTGCCAGTGAAGACCATCCCTTTTTCTAACTTGAGCACCTTGTCGTAGGTTTCCTGAAAAACTTCCTTCATCACTTCTTGGAAACCTATATAACATGATCCCTGGATCTCATATCTAAGCCCTTCAAAAGGGGGTCCATTTGATTTCTTTCATATTTTTGTTCAGTTCATGTTACTAAAGTACAGACCCTTTTTATCAATAGGCTACACAATTACCTAACAGGTTTTGATACAACTTCCTAGTTGTTCCTCTTTAGAAACACTGGTTTATTTCTACGAACCAGTGGTGAAAGTCAGCCTACAGTTCTTTAGAAACCACTTCCTTTGCTACCCATGTAGGATTGGTAAATGAGCCTCTTCTCAAGCTTTCTGTTAAAATAAAAGTTTTTTTATTGTAGGAAAAGAAATATTAAAACTTTTATTATTTTAGTCATTTAAGTATGCATTCAGTGACATTAAGTACATTCACAGTGTACTTAATGTTGTACACAGTGTACACAGTATTGTGTAAACATTACTGTTTCCAGAACTTTTTCATCATCGCAAACGGAAACTCTGTACCCATTAAGCAATAACTCCCTGTTCTTCCCTTCCCCTCGCTTCTGGTAAGCTATTCTACTTTCTGTCTCTATGAATTTGCCTATTCTAGATACTTCATACAAATGGGATCATATATTTGTCCTTTCAGAGCTTATTTCACTGAACATGTTTTCAAGGTTCGTTCATGTTGTAACATGTATCAGAATTTCATTCCTTTTTGTCTTGATGTTTCATTGTATGTATATGCCACATTTTGCTTATCCATTCATCTATTGATGAACACTTAGGTTGATTCCACCTTTTGGCTCTTGTGAATAATATCATTATGAGCGTTGGTATACAAGTATCTGAGTTTCTGTTTTCTTTTGGGTATATACCTGGAAGTGGAATTGCTGGGATATGTGGTAACTATACGTTTAACTTTTTGAGGGATTGTCAACTTTTCCATAGCAGCTATACCATTTTGAATTTCCCACTAGCGATGCATTAGGGTTCCAATTTCTCTGCATCCTCACCAATGCCTATTAATTTTCATGTTTAACAAAAAGAAATTTATTTTTAAATAATAGCCATTCGAGTGAGTGTGAAATGGTATCTCACTGTGGTTTTGATTTTGCATTTTCCTTATGACTAATGATGCTGTCTTTTCATGTGCTTATTGCCATTTGAATCATTTTTGGAGAAATGTCTATTCATTGAAGTCTTTTGCCCATTTTTAAATTGAGTGGCTTGGTTTATTGTTTTTTTCCCCCCTCAATTGTAAGAGTTCTTTATATATTCTGCTATGTCTTTTTCTGGTTGTGTACTAGGGTAACGCTGGCCTTATAAAATGAGTTAGGAAGTGTTCCCCTCTCCTCAACTTTTTGAAAGATTTGGGGAAAATTTATGTTAATTCTTTTTTTCTTTTTTTTTTTTGGAGTCGGAGGCTCACTCTGTTGCCCAGGCTGGAGTGCAATGGCACACTCATGGCCACCGCAGCCTCGACCTGCTAGGCTTAGGCGATCCTTCTGTTTCAGCCTTCTAAGTAACTGGAACTACAGACATGTGCTGCCACACCACCCGGCTAATTTTTTGATTTATTGTTGAGATGCCCAGGCTGGTCTTGAACCCAGGGCTCAGGCAGTCCTCTCACCTTGGCCTCCCAAAGTGCTGGGATTGTAGGTGTGAACCACCGTGCCCGAACCTATGTTAATTCTTTAAATGTTTGGTAGAAGTCACCAGTGAAGCCATCTATTCTGGCTTTTCTTTGTTAGGAAGTTTTTGGTCACTGATTCAGTTTCATTACCAGCTATAGATCTAGTCAAAGAGTAAGTGGAAAAAGACCAAGACCATTCTGCTTAAATTTAACTGAACCTCTTTAATTCTCAGAGTGAGAAGAAATGAGTGACGGCAGAAGCCCAGAAGCTTTGAGGACTTTGGGTTCACCCACACAGTATACATTTTGTTGATTCTTAAACCCCGGGGTACTGTGAAACCAGTTGCTTTTTCTTCTAAAAGGTGCACAGTTCCTAGCAGGAAATCCATGGTACTGATCTTCTGTGTGCCTAACAGCAATTTTTAGATATTGTAGACAATACTAAAGATGTTCTAAAGGAGAATACAAGCATATGCTATGAGTACTCTAATTAAAATAGATGGTATTATCTTGTAAAAATCTACCAGCATGAATTAGCTCTAAATAATACTGTTTTTCTGGGATTTTATGATTCTGTTTATTTTGGCTATAAGTGACAAAAGTTCATGCTGAAAAAGCATAGCCAAAAAGGGGAATCATCAGCTTATTGAACTGAAGGAAAGATTAAACAGCTCAGCCTGAGATGGGTAAGGTGCAGTTCAGCCTGGGGAAGAATAGGAATAAGAGATCTAATTGCCTCTAGCACCCTTGTCATGTCTCCTCTCTCCTCTCTTATAGACTTTATCTTCTCTCACTGCACACTGGTCTCCATATAGCAGGAAATATGGGGGCTGACAGCACCAGAATTTAAGACCTTACAGATTCCATGGGAGAAAGAAGGACTGATTTTTACCTTCTAAATTCCAAGTTTTTAAGTCTTCGAAAAGATATATTAGCTCAGCAAAAAAGTACCCACCCTGCATCAACTAACTCTGGTCACTATTTTGTGAGAACATGGTAGCTCTACTAATAGCCATGTGGAAGAGGGTAGGGTATAGGAAGAATTAAGTTCCTAGGAGAATGAGACTGGTGAATGGGACAGGATGCTCACAATAACTTATGTATCCAAACTTATTGATGGTGTGGGATAACCGAATGAATGATACAGTGAGCAAAGTGTCTTAATTTTGAACCACTTTTTCTCAGAGGAGGGATTTGACCCAATGGTAGGTTTGTTTTTTGTTTCTGAGTCGGAGTCTCACTCTGTTGCCCAGTCCAGAGTGCAGTGGGATGTTCATAGCCACTACAGCCTTGACCTGCTGGGCTGAAGTGATCCTTCTGCTTCAGCCTTCCATGTAGCTGGAACCACAGGAATGTGCTATCATACCCGGATGATTTTTAAATTTACTGTAAAGATGAAGTCTCGCCATGTTGCTCAGACTGGTCTTGAACCCCTGAGCTCAGGCAATCCTCTCACCTTCTTCTCCCAAAGTCCTGGGATTATAGGCATGAGCCATGGCACCTGGCCCAGTGGTAGGTTTTATGTGCTTAGAATATGCATAGTTAATAAAACCTCCCCTGGGATTGCATAAGAGTTAGAAAGGTACCACAAATATAATTCCATTGTTATAGTTGCTTCCTACTATATCTTGCAACTTTTTTAAAGCAACTTTATTGAAATATGTTTCATGTGTCATAAAATTCACCCATTTAAAATATATAGTTAGCCGGGCTCAGTGGCTCAGCCTGTAATCCCGCGCCTTTGGGAGGCTGAGGTGAGTGGATTGCCTGAGCCCATGGGTTCGAGACCCGCCTGGGCAACTTGGCGAGACCTCATCTCTACAATAAATAAAAAAAAAAATTAGCCGGGCGTGGTAGTGTGCGCCTGTAGTTCCAGCTACGTGGAAGCCTGAGGCGGAAGGATTGCCGGAGCCCAGCAGGTTGAGGCTGCGGTGGCTGGGAGCGGCCACTGCACTCCAGTCTGGGCGATGGAGTGAGACTCCAACTCAAAAAAAAAAAAATAGGTTTGTGTTGTTTTAAATTATGTCTAATCTTTACTTAAATTGAATGTTACAGATTTTCTTTATGATTAAATTGTTTGCATCAGTCAGCCATAGTCTCTATAGAAGAAATTTTCTGTTCAAAATAGATTGCTCTCAAATGTTTGGTTGTAAAACATCAAATGATTTGCATTTTAAAATATATCATTTTATTTCAGGTTGCAGTGTAGGATTTTGGAAGTCCTCCCTCCATCACATCAAAATGGTTTTGCTAATGGACATGTTAGCAGTGTAGATGGAGAAACTATCATCATCAGTGATAGTGATGATTCAGAAACACAAAGCTGTTCTTTTCAAAATGGGTAAATTATTTTTATTAATTTTTACATTATTTAGCAGATTGACTAAAGATGTTCCAATGAAATAATTGTTCCTGCATTCCTTCTTTCCCTTCTTTCTTTTCTTTCTTACATATTCAGCCCATCTAAACCATCTGATTCAACAGGTGTTAGAATTTTCGAAATTGAAATTTACCTTGTTAACTAAGCTGCTGAAAAGCAATTGAAGCTAGCCTTCATTCAGTTATTTATACGTTCCACTTTTGTTTACTTGGGAAGATGTATTCTGTACTTTAATTATGAATTCTTACTTGCTTTATGATGTACATGGTAAAGAAACTATGTAACTACCTGAAATTCAGTCAATTGATGGCCTGTACTAGCTGTGCTGTTGGAGAAAAGTCACATGAACATGTAGATAGGTAGCTTAAAATCTCAGCTGAGTCTGCATCTGATTGAAAGACTGTTTAGATGTTTTAGTTTAGCAACCTCCTCTGTTCTCCATTACAGCTATTCTAAATTTTTACTCCTCTGTTCTGTTCCCTTTTAGGCACCTCAGATGTTAAAATGTTTTCTCCCACCTGGTATCTTTCATGCTTTCCTTTTTTTAGTGAACAGTGCCATAATATTCAGATAAGAAACCTGAGGCCACTCTTAGCTACTTCTCTTAATTACTTTGCTCCCGAAATACCAGTGTCTGTCAAGCTCTTTCAGAACCTTTTAAAGTTCTCACTTTGTCTGACATGAACTCCTGTAGCTATAACTAGCATTTGAGAATTGACTATGATCAGGCACTGTGCTAAGTGCTTTATATGCATTTTTGTCAGTCCTGGGAGAGTGCTGTTATCCTTATTTAACAAGAAAGAACTTGAGACTTAGGAAGGTTAATTGGCTTTGCACAAGGTGATCTAACTAGCACATTGTCTGACAGAATAAATTATTTTTAGGTGAGTGAATGAAGCATGGCATGGTCCTATATAATAAGTCTTTTGGTACATCTCATTTTTTCTTGAGTTGCTACTTTAAGCAGAAAAATTAATTGCTATAATCATTAAATACAGTGTTTGGGATGCAGAATTAGTTGATGTATGACCTTTAGCACGTATGACAGTAGTTCATGTGTTCTGTTTGGACGGTGTCCAAGATTGTAACCCTTAGATGGAGTTAGTTATACATCAAATGGGTGTACACATAGGTACAGATATAAGTAAAAATGCAAATATTCATTGATAATAATAGTTTCTTAGTCTCATAATTTTATTGTAGTGCCTTTTGAAATTCTTAATTCAAGATAAAAAAAACTAAGCCAGTCTTAAAGGATTGAACACATACTTTGTATATAAAAGATATTTTTAAAAATTGATATTTAAATATGGCAAACATTTATTTGAATTTTTTATTTTAAAATGGTGAGTGTATCATTTAAGATTATTTTGTAGTAACTTTTAATATACTTTTCTGATTCTCTGAGGTGCTCTGAGGTGCTTTGAGATGAGGCATGCTATTATTAGTTCATGAATGTCCTTTCTCTTTTTAGATTTGAACATAAGCTACCTGTATATTTGCTAACTTGTTACCTTGAATACAAAGGAAATTTGGGGTTTTGTTTTTTTTTTCAGTTGGCATCTCACTCCGTCACCCAGGCTGGAGTGCTGTGGCATACACGCTCACAGCCACTTGAGCGTTGACCTGCTAGTCTCAGGCGATTCTTCTACCTCAGCCTTCAAAGTAGTCAGAACCACAGGTGCATGCTACCATACCCGGTTAACTTTTTGATTTATTGTAGAGATGAGGTCTTGCTAAGTTGCCCAGGCTGTTCTCGAACCCATGAGCTCAGGCAGTCTACTCACCTTGGCCTCCCAGAGTGCTGGGATTACAGGCTTGAGCCACTGCACTCGGCCACAAAGGAAATTAATTCAAAATCCCAGTATTAGTATTAGTAAATATTTTGCCTGTTTGTTATATGTAGCATTTAGAAGAGGATTTCTGTTGGTGAATCCTACTTGTGCTACTTACAACAAGCTTACCTCAAGTATAGTAGAATTTGAACTTAGACTAATCAGTCATAATTTCCTCCATAAATAGGCTGTGCCTTATCTATCCCTTATATATAAATACTTGGAATAGATCCTTATTATGAGAAAAGTGAATATGCCATTTGTTCACAGATATTTTTAACCTGTTTGCCTATGATTAAGGAATCCGAGCCTTCATTATATATCAATGTCATGAAATGCCTACTTGTTTGTAGATTGCTACAGCTGTATCCTATCCTCATCAGATACCAGGAATGGTAAAAACACAATCATCTTTAGACCTTTACTCTGTTATTTCTGTTAATTCTCTAATTTTAGTAGTAAGAAATTTACTTCTAGGTAAATTTTCCTGCCAACAAAACAAAATCTGGATTTTCCTGTGTTTCAGTAGATGGTTTGAAGACTAGGGAAGGAAACAAATATTGGACATTTTTCATGAGTTACACTTAAAACAGCACTCAACATAAGTTGCCTTCATTCCTCAGAATCATCTGTATTAGTAGATGAACATATTCTCCATTCCTTTAGGAGAAATGAAAGTTCATGTTAGAATTTGCTCAGCATCACTCAACTCATTGTGTCTGATATACTCAATGTTGTCAAGCTGTCAGTTCTTCCCAACTTGATCTATAGGCTATCCCAACTTGATTTATAGATTCAATACATTCTCAATCAAAATTCTAACAAGTAATTCAATGGCTATCAACAAACTGGTTTTAAAGTTTATATGAAGAGGCAGGAGACCCAGAATAGCCAACACAATATTAAAGAACAAAGAGAACTGATACTACCCAATTTCAAGACTTGCTATAAAGCTACAGTAATACAGAAAGTGTGGTAGTGTGGTGAAAAAATAGGCAAATAGGTCAGTGAATCAGAATAGATATCTCAGAAATAGACAAAGTAAGCAAAGGCAAAGCAATGAAGCAAAGAGTCTTTTCAACAAATGGTGCTGGAACAACTGGACATCTACATGCAAAAAAAAAAAATCTAGACATAGACCACAGACCTTCCACAAGAATTAACTCAAAACGGATCATAGACCTAAATGTAAAGTGCAAAATTATAAAATCCCTAGAAAACATAGAAAACCTAGATGACTTTGAGTATGGTGATAACTTTTTAGGTACAGCACAAAAGTCATGATCCATGAAGTAAATAATTGATAAGCTAGACTTTATTAAAATTTAACACTTTTTTACTCTACAAAAGATATTGTTAAGAGAATGAGAAGTCAAACCACAGACTGTATTGCAGAAGACATCTGGGCCAAGTGCTGTGGCTCACATGTATAATCCCAGCATTTTGGGAGACCTAGGGGCAGGATTGCCTGAGGCCAGAAGTTTGAGACCAATCTGGGCAACATTGTGATACCATGTCTCTAAAAAACATTTTTTTCTAGATTGGCTGGGCATGGTGGCACATACCTGTAGTCCCAGCTACTTGGGAGGCTGAAGTAGGAGGATCGTTTGAACCTAGGAGTTCAATGCTGAAATAAGCTGTGATTGGGCAGCAAAGTTAGACCTTGTGTCTAAAAATGAAATACAATTAAAAAAATTATTTTTAGATGTGTAAGATTTACTGCAGTATACTCTTAACTAGATTTTTGTTTTAAATTTTATTTTTCAAATTACTAAGTTATTTGTGTGCTTTCCCTCTTCTTTTCAGGAAGAAAAAAGATGCAGTTGATCCCTTACTATTTAAGTATAAGGTGCAACCCATTAAAAGAGAATTATATGAGTCTGCTGTTGTTAAAGCACCACAAATCAGGTAAAACTCAGTATCTTCTCTATAGTAGTTTGAAGTAGAATAATTATATATGTTAGATTATGAAGGTGTGATGTAAAACAGATGGTTTGTGTTTGTTGCAAGTGATTGCTTTCCTTTTTAAAATAAGTGTACCTTTGTATGGTTGTAGACCGATTACAATGAATCCTAAGAATCCTAATGGACTCCTTGAGCCCTTTGTTTAGGTTAGTAACTAACCCCAGATAATCTTCTATCTTAAGAATTAAGAAGGATCCTATTTAGAAGTAATTTTCATGAGAGAACTCAATTTTCAAGGCTGAGAAATTTGATGATATTTACAGATAACACTTTTGTTATATTTTATTCACCAGGCACATTTGATCAGTCTCTTCCTATCTCTTAAGAAAGGTAAATCATAAAAAATGAGCATCTGTAAGGCTGGGCTTGGTGGTTCAGCCTGTAGTCCCAGCATTTTGGGAGACTGAGGTGAGTGGTTTGCCTGAGCCCATGGGTTCCAGACCAGCCCTGGCAACTTGGCGAGATCTCATCTCTACAGTAAATGAAAAAATTAGCCAGGTGTGGTAACCCGTGCCTATAGTTCCGGCTACTTGGAAGACTGAGGCGAAAGGATCGCTGGAGCCCAGCAGGTTGACACTGGGGTGGCCGTGAGCCTGCGTGCCACTGCACCCCAGCCTGGGTGCAGGAGTAAGACTCCAACTCAAAAAAAAAAATGAGCATCTTTACAATTTTCTGTTTGAGGCCTAACCAAGGAGAGGGAGACTATCAACAGTTAATATATAAAAAGGACTGGCTCCAGATTACATAGATTCCTGTTGCTGCCTGTTGGAATTAGGCTCTTAATCATCTGAAAGTAAGATGACATTATCAACCAGCTTATCAATTTGCCATCTAGGAGTTAGTCTTGCATTTCATTTAATGAAAAGTAATTTTTACTGTCTCTTTCCTTTGCCTCATATATTTTTGTGTCTGAAGAAAAGTGATAATATAAGTGTTTAGAGAATCCTGAGTCAGATAAATCACTTTCTCTAGCTATATTGAGGTATGTGTGGTTTGTTGGTTGGTTGTTTAGTTTTGAGGACTCATCGTTAGTTTAAGATCTCTAGCACATTCTACATTTTATTGTGTATTGAAAAATAATATTCCTGGCTGCGTATGGTGGTTCACACCTGTAATCTTATCCCAGTGTTTTGGGAAGATCAGGTGGGAAGATTATGAAGCCAGGAGCTCAGGACATGCCTGGACAACATGGTGAGACTCCTGTTTCTACAAAAAAAGCATTTTTAAAAAGTGAACTGAGTATAATGTCATGTATCTATGGTCTCAGCTACTCAGTAGGGTGAGATGAGAGAATCACTTGAACCTGGGAGTTCAGGGCTGCAGTGAGTTATGTCGTGCTACTGCACCCCAGTCTGGGCAACAGCAAGACCCTGTCTCAATAATAATAATAATGATCCCAAGTTAATGTTCATGGATTGTTCAGACTTTCTAATTTACTTAGTTAATATACTTAGCTAACAAGGCTGTAAGCTCATTTTCTTCTTAATTGGTAAGTCGAAGAATTATGAGAAAGTTATACTTCATAATAGAAGACTTAAGTGACTTGTAGTTCTTTGTTAGCATCAAAAGAAAGTAAAGTGCTATTCTTTTAATAAAGAGACAGTAATATTCCTCTAACAAAGAAGACCTGAAACTCTAGAGTAGCACTGACAAGTAGAACTCTCTGTTATATTTGCAGTGTTGGATGTAAGCTGCTCAGTATGATTGCCAGTAGCCATGTGTGGCTGTTGAACATTGGAAATGTGGCTAGAAAGAATGAGGAACTGAATTTTAATTTTTTTATATAAAGCACATGTGGCTAGTAGCTACCATATATGCCAATGAAGTCCTTCAAGACTAGTTTATTTATGTATTCAGTAGTCATAATGAATGACCTCCTCTTTGCCAGCTGCTATATGATACAGGGATACAGCAGTGAACCATAACTTGTTCTGATGGAATTTTAAGTCTAGAAAATGAGTACAATCATCCCTGGTATCCATGGGGGATTGGCTTCCAGAAACATTGGATGCTCAAGTTCCTGATATAAAATGGTATAGGATTTGCATATAACCTATATACATCCTCCCCTATACTTTAAATCATATCCAGATACTTATAATGCCTCAATGTAAATACCATGTGAATAGTTATTAAACTGTATTGTTTAGGGAATAATGACAAGAAGGAAGTTTGTACATTTTTTGTACAGATGTAGTTTTGTGTTTTGTTTTGTTTTTTGAGTTGGAGTCTCACTCTGTCACCCAGGCTGGAGTGCAGTGGCACACTCATAACCACCTCAGCATCCACCTGCTGAGTTCCAGCAATCCTTCCACCTCAGCCTTCCAAGTATCTGGAACTACAGACGCCCGCTGCCATGACCAGCTATTTGTATTTTATCGTAGAGACAAGGTCTCACCATGTTGCCCGGGCTGGTCTTGAATCTGTGGGCTCAGGCAATCCACTCACCTCAGTCTCCCAAAGTGCTGGGATTATAGGCTGAGCCACCGAGCCTGACCTTTTTTTCCCCAAATAGTTTTGATCCATGAATATGGAGGACTGATTGTATATATTTTAGAAGGGCCACTACTTAAAAACTCATGTATTGGCTATTGTTTTATTTTCCAAAGCTTTGGTCCCTTCCCCTACCTTGGGGAGGTGAAGCTCCTTTCTCTTTCTCTATAATTTACTTTCTAAATAAACTATATTTTCCAATCAAAAAACCCCCAAAATCCATGTATTGTTTATTCCCCTTATATAATAAGTCTTTAGCTTGGCTTTTTCTTGAAAGAATATGTTGAATTCAATTAAAACATTTACATTTTTCAAAAAAGACTTGTGTTTTTATTGGTTTTGTTTGTGGTAGTGTTTATTGGCATTATGGTTTTTATTTGGGGAAAAGGGAGAATCAGAAATAGTATGTTTTAGAATAATACCAGTTCTCTTTAATTTTCATCCCACTGATTTGTTGGCTGCTATATGAGGTTTAAATACAAAATATCTTAAAATTTGGTAGTACTTAGTGTTATATGCTATCTTGTAGTCTACTGATTTTAATTTTTTTTATTTTTATTTTTGAGTTGGAGTCTCACTCTGTCACCCAGACTGGAATGCAGTGGCCGCTCCTGGCTACCACAGCCTCCACCTGCTGGGCTCCAATGATCCTTCCACCTCAACCTTCCAAGTAGCTGGAAATACAGGCGCGCACTACCACACCTGGCTCATTTTTTTATTTATTGTAGAGATGAGGTCTCGCCAAGTTGCCCAGGTGGGTCTTGAACCCGCATGCTCAGGCAGTTCACTCACTTCAGCCTCCCAAAGCGCAGGATTACAGGCTGAGTCACCAAGCCTGGCTTGATTTTATTTTATTTTTTAATTTTTTTATTTTTTGAGTTGGAGTCTCACTCTGTCGCCCAGACTGGAGTGCAGTGGCCACTCCTGGTCACCGCAGCCTCGACCTGCTGGGCTCTGGCGATCCTTCCTCCTCAGCCTTCCGAGTAGCTGGAATTACAGGCGCGCGCTACCACACCCAGCTAATTTTTTGATTTTATTGTAGAGATAAGGTCTCGCCTGCCCAGGCGCAGGTCGTGAACCCGCGGACTCAGGCAATCCACTCACCTCAGCCTCCCAAAGGCGTGGGATTACTGGCTGAGCCACCGAGCCCGGCTTGATTTTAATTTTTTAAAGAATTTTAGTGATGATACTTGTGGGGCTGATAATCTAATTTTATGAATTTTGATTTACCATCTGTAGTATATTTTCCTTAAAGTTTATTTGATTTCTAAGCGACTCCTAAGCAACAAATGTATGTACTGTTTTTGTAGTAGGTTTTTATAATAGATCCACTAAAATAGATCTTATAACTTTCCATATAAATTCCTCTATGAAAAGTTTTTCATAACTTGTACATAAATATTATTGGAAGATGAAATGTCTTTTGATTCCTAGGCTTGAAATACAGGTTATAAGTTTACAGAGTTTGAGTTGAACTCCTTGATAGTAACAGTACCCTTTTACTTCCTTTGCCTTGTAGCCGAAGAAAGCATCTGTTTTCTCGTGATAAGCTAAAGCTTTTTCTGAAGCAACACTGTGAACCACAAGATGGAGTCATTAAAATTAAGGTAATCAAATAGCGAAATTATTTGTTGGAAAAGAAAAATGGGTAGTATTATAAAGTTATAACATTGCAGAAATGTTATTTCAAAGATGGTTGAAGATAGCACTCTTAATATGGAGTAAACTTTTAGTAATTAAAAAATACTTATTGGGTTAATTACTGTATTTAGAACTGCTGGGTGGCTCAGTTACCACCACTTTTTCTTCCTTATAAAAAAGCATTGAACAGGGCTCCACTAAGTGTCCCACACCTATAGTCCTAGCGCTTTGGGAGGAGGCTAAGGCAGGAGGTCAAGGGTGCTGAGCCACGGTGGTGCCACTGCACTTCAGCCTGGGTGACAGAGTGAGACCCTGTCTCAATAAAGAAATAAATACTAATTTTTAAAAAAATGTAAATATTCAACTCACTTTGGGGTAGAGAAGTGCTAGTAAAAAATAATAGAATAGAACCACACACCATGGTGCTCATCTGTGGCCCCAGGCACTCAGGAGGCTTCTGTGGGAGAATAGGTTGAAGGCAGGATTTCAAGTCCAGCCTAGGCACCACTGTAAGATCCTGTCTCAAAAAAAAAAAAAAGTGGGGGAGGCAATACAATGAGTTAAAGCGCTATAAATATCTGTCACAAATTAGTTACTGTATGCTTACTTTGTGCATTTTATTATATGTATATAATATATATTATATAATTTCTTCTTTTTTTTTTTTTTGAGTTGGAGTCTCACTCTGTCGCCCAGGCTGGAGTGCAGTGACGGCTCCCGGCCACCACAGCCTCGACCTGCTGGGCTCTGGCGATCCTTCCACCTCAGCCTTCCGAGTAACCGGAACTGCAGGCGTGTGCTACCATGCCCAGCTGATTTTTTGATTTATTGTAGAGATGAGGTCTCGCTGCCCAGGCGGGTCTCAAACCCGCAGGCTCAGGCAATCCACTCACCTCTGGCTCCCAGAATGCAGGATTATAGGCTGAGCCACCAAGCCCGGCTTATATAATTTCTATATATAAATGTTAGATCAAAAGAAGGGAATTTAAAATTTTTTAAAATTTCTTGTAGAGACAAAGACGAAGTCTCACTATGTTGTTAAGGCTGGTCTCAAACTCCTGGACTCAAGCATTTCCCCCCCCACCCCACCCCTCCACCTCAGCCTACAAAAGTGCCAAGATTACAGGTGTAGGCCACCATGCCTTGCTTAAAAGATGAGAAATTTTAAAAAGAATGAGTTTACATGAAAAATTGCATTTCATATCTCTAGAGGCAAGATGAATTGTTTAATTAATAAAACTGGTCGGTGGCTCAGTCTGTAATCCCAGGACTTTGGGAGGCCGAGGCAGGTGGATTGCCTGAGCCCACGGGTTCAAGACCAACCCAGGCAACTTGGCAAAATCTCATCTCTACAATAAATCAAAAATTAGATGGGCGCGGTAGCGTGCACCTGTAGTTCTAGCTACTTGGAAGGCTGAGGTGGAAGGATCGCTAGAACCCACAGGTTAACACTGGGCTGGCTGTGAGTGTGCCACTGCACTCCAGCCTGGGCGATGGAGTGAGACTCCAACTCAAAAATAAATAAATAAATAAGCAGTCTGGGACAGTTGGTTCACCATTGGAGAAATAAAGTTAGATCTAACTAAAAAAATAAAATAAATTTTAATATTAAAGATGCAAAGTACTTAGGGATAACAATAGAAAAGAAATACTAAAGATAAGATTGAGTTGACCACATAAACATACAGGTTTAAATGTCATGAATAGATTTTAAGGGCATGCCCTATAGGAACCATAGTTTCAGTGACTACTAGAAGGAACTCAGATTAATTAAAAAAACATAAGCATCCCAGAAGATAAATGGACTAATAGACATGATTAAAACTCGGTGTATGTAATATAGAAACTTGAAAACATGAGATAGAGTTATCTGAAACATTTTTTAAAATGTGAGCATGTTGCTAGGCTTGATGGTTCAGCCTGTAATCCCGTGCTTTGGGAGGCTGAGGTGAGTGGATTGCCTGAGCCCGCGGATTCAAGACTCACCTGGGCAACTTGGCGAGACCTCATCTTTACAATACATCAAAAAAATTAGCCGGGCGTGGTAGCACGCGCCTGTAGTTCCAGCTACTTGGAAGGCTGAGCGGAAGGATCACAGGAGCCCAGGAGGTTGAAGCTGCGGTGGCCAGGAGCATGCCACTGCATTCCAGTCTGGGCGACAGAGTGAGACTCCGACTTAAAAAAAAAAAAAAATGTGAGCATGTTTATGTATCTGTCTTGATAAGAGGACAATGCTTAAATGATGGTTTGTCTATAGTGCTGAATACCAGGTAGGCAAATTACAGAATGCTTACAGAAAGTTTCAATAACTTAGATACTTGTGATACATGGCAAGAACAGTTCCTGGCACTTGGTAGGCAGCCAGTATATGAATAGTTATATATGCATATTGTAAACAGCAAATTGATAACTTCCCCTAATCTACAAATATTTCTTATACATCAAGGCTTAAAAACCCAATTGGAAAATGGTAATGAAAGATATCAGCAAGTATTTCACCAACGCAAAAGTCAATAAGCACAGAAAGAAGCTCAACTTTACTTAATAATCATATGAAAAGTAAGGTGGCAGTAAACATTTTTCATTTAGAGTATGATAGAAAATCATTAGTGGATATTCTGTGCAGGCACACACAGACATAAACAACTGCTATTAGGAGTACCTGCTAATACACAAAGATGTGGGTCTTTATGTTTATTGTGTATATGAATAAAGAACTTTGGCAATTAATGTATTAAAAACTATTTTGGCCTTTTTTGAATGTATGTATATTTGAGAAGGAACCACCCTTGTACTTTATATTCATATTTAAAGGGCAATTCTACATACTCAAGGTTATGTGGGATAGTATATGACCATCTTAATAGAGTCTTTTTTTTTTTTTTTTTGAGTCACTTTGTTGCCCAGGCTGGAGTGCAGTGGCATGCTTATAGCCACCGCAGGTTCAACCCACTAGGCTCAGGCAATCCTTCTGCCTCAGCCTTCCAAGTAGCTGGAACTAATGTTTTGACCTGGTCTTTAACATCATTAATAGTGGTTGTATGACATGTTAGGGCATGTGGTTTACTAATGTGTTGTTATTGTATCCTATGTCTTTTTTTACTCAGGCATCATCTCTTTCAACATATAAAATAGCAGAACAAGATTTTTCTTATTTCTTCCCTGATGATCCACCTACATTTATCTACAGTCCTGCTAACAGACGAAGAGGGAGACCTCCCAAACGAATATCTGTTAGTCAGGTAAGTAGATAACTGATAAAAATTATATTTTAGCTGTTAGTAAAACAGTACTCAGAATCAAGAACTATGTTTGGCTCCCCTCACACCCATAGCCTATAAGAAGAAATTTATTACTTCATGAAAAGAATGTAGGTGTTGTATGTTCCTAACTGCTCAGCAGCAGTGAGACTTGCAGAAGTTTCTTTATACCAAAGTGGAATCAAGCATGTAAGCATTTACAGAAATGTAAAGCAGGTGAAAATGCAGGGAATAAACTGTGGGATTGAAGTGTAAAATAAAGAACAAGAAATTCTGACAGAAGGAAATTGTGGGGGGGGGCTCTAAGAAGGCAATAATGCTTGAGCTAGACAAAATGTAAGATTTCTAATGAGGAGGAAAGTAGGAAAGGTATTTGAGGCAGAAGGAAGAACATGAATAAAGGTTACAAGGTATTCCTTTGTGTGACATCAGTAAGTTGTACAGTGTGCTATGGCCAAACTGTAAGTACATAGAGCAATGTAATGGGGCGTAAGGGAGGAAATCTGTAGTAGTTTTTGAGGCTATCTAGTTTCTCTGTACAGTGAATGATAGAAAAGTGTTCTTTCCTTGACCATATTCAATTTGCTTAAATGTTTAATTATTTGTGTTATTTAGTGACTGAAAATAGGATTTAGCCCAAAAGTGGTGGCCTAAATCCAAGCAAATAACCGTGTACTGATTCAGTGTATGTAATGAGAGACCTTAGAATGCAAAGCAAATCTTCCTCAGAAAAACTCCTTAGGGAGTTTTAAGGATAGAAAAAAATGCCTCAAAAAGGCAGTTTAGGGTGAATACTGTGTTTACTTCTGTGCTCACTTCCCATTTGTCTTTCTCATTTTTAGCAATTCCTCCCTCAAGTCATGACCATTTCCCAATTCAAGGAACAGATACTATGAAAGTTTCTGGAATAATTGGACAAACTAATAACTATGGAATTACTTGATTTGGAGGATATTTATTTTGGATTATTCTGATCCTTTAATTCCCTTTTATTTTTAAACAGATTCTCAACTCTGTCACCTAGGCTGGAGTACAGTGGTGTGATCATAGCCCACTGCTGTAGCCTCAAACTCCTGGGCTCTAGCGGTTCTCTGCCTCAGTCTCCCTAGTAGCTAGGACTACAGATCTACGCTACTATGCCTGGCTAATTTTTTCAAATATTTTGTAGAGATGGAGTCTCACTATGCTGACCAGTCTGGTCTCAGACTTCTGACCTGAAGTGATCCTCCTGCCTCTCTCATTCTATTTGTCTTTATGTTTTTCTTTTTTTTTTTTTCTTTTTTGAGATAACGTCTCACTCTTGCCCAGGCTGAAGTGCAGTGACACATTCATGGCCACCCCAGTGTCGACCTCCTGGACTCTGGTGATCCTTCCACCTCACCTTTCCAAGTAGCAGGAACTACAGGCATGTACATACCATGCCTGGCTAATTTTTGATTTATTGTAGAGACGCGGGCTCAGGCAATCCTTTTACCTCGGCTTCACAAAGTGCTGGGATTACAGGCTGTGCCACCCAGCCTGGCCTTTTTATGTTTTTCTTACCCTCTTTCTTATGCATTGTTTCGTTCTCTTCTGCTAGTTATGGATTGCTGATGGCTGTAATGATTTACAAGTCAGTTTCCCACTGCTTCTAAGCGTAGTTTGCAGCATAATTAGCATGATTTAGAAATTTGTTAAAGAAACTTTGAGAGTCTTTTCCAGGTTTTAACTGATGGCTAAAAGAGTTGTCTGTGAGATTCAGGGGCATGTGAAAAACCTTATATGGAGAATGTTCTATGTATTGCTCTTTTTTTCCTTTTCCCCATGCCCTTCTGTATCTCTTCTCAGTACTTTTTTTATTTTATTTTATTTTATTTTATTTTAAAGATGTGGGGTACAATTCAGGATTAGGTAGATATGTGATCATCCTACAGGTAAAGTTTAGGCCTCCCTTTGGTCCCCACTTTGCCTGGTTTGAGATCAGGTACACTTATTGATGTATTTGTGTTATGTGACAGTGTACCCTCTACTGCCAATCCCTTTCTTATTTATAGTCTGCTTATGAGTGAGAATATGTGGTATTTGGTTCTTTGTTTCTGTGATAGATCACTAGTACTATAAACTCTAAATCCATCCAAGTTGCCTAAATCCGTAATTTTGTCCTTTATGGCTGCTTAACACTCCATCGTGTATATGTGTACCACATTTTTTAAATCCAGTCTGCTTTTGATGGGCAGCACAGTTGGTTCCATGTTTTTGTTATTGTGAATAATGCTGCAATAAACATACATGTGCAGGTATCTTTTTCGTAGAATGGTTTTAGTTCCTCTGGGTATATTCCCAGAAGGGGGATTGCTGGGTTGTATGGTTGATTTTTAGATCTTTTAGGAATCGCCACTCTGTTTTCCACAGAAGTTTGTACTAATTTACACTTCCACCAACAGTGTAGAAGCCTCAGTACTTTCTTAATGGCACACAAAATTTTTCTACTGCAGGTGAAGCTTGTTCCTCTTCCAAACAATTTTCAATACAATAAACTGCTTTTCATTTTATTCCTGTTGTATAAGAAACACTTTATTACACATTACATATCATCTTTAAATCTTATAGTAACCCTTCAGAATAAGTAGACTGGGCACAGCGGCATATTATTGTAGTCTCAGCTACTCTAAAGTCTGAGGTAGAAGGATCACTTGAGCCCAGGAGTTTAAACCCAGCCTGGGCAATATAGCAAGACCCTATTTTTTAAAAAAATAGATAGGATATTATTCTCAAAGTAACACAACCTAAAAGCTGGAGTTTGAACCTGAGTCCAAAACTAGCCCCTTGCTCTTTTTGCCTTTCTTCAATGATATAGTATGATACTGATACTGTTATTCATTGACTTTTTTTAGCAATTTAATTTCGAGTATGAAATAACTAAAGCTAGAATGATTAATTACCACACTTTTATTTTCCAACTCCAATTCAAAACTCTCTCTTTTGTTTCTTTCCTTTTTTTTTTTTTTTTTTTTTGAGTTGGGGTCTCACTGTATTGCCCAGGCTGGTGTGCAGTGGCGTGCTCATGGCCACCACAGTCTTGACCTGCTGGGCTCAGGTGATCCTTCCACCTCAACCTTCCAGGTAGCTGGAACTACAGGCATGCGACACCATGCCCAGCTAATATTTTGATTTATTGGAGAGATGTGATCTTACCAGGTTGCTCAGGCTGGTCTCAAACCCGTGGGCTCCAGCAATCCTCTTACCTAGGTCTCCCAAAGTGCTGGGATTATAGGTGTGAGCCACCACAGCCAGCCAAAACTATCTCTTTTGGCTGTTAGAATTTCCGTTTCAGAATTTACTCAGAATCTGGAACTTCAGCTATTACAAGCATTCTCATATTTTAATTATTTAAAATCTGAGACCAGGCATGGTAACTCAGTGTCTATAATCTCAGTACTTTGGGACACAGAGGCAGGAGGATTGCCTAAGCCCAGGGGTTCAAGACCAGCCTGGGCAACTTGGCAAGACCTCGTGTCTACAATAAGTCAAAAAATTAACTGTACATGGTGGCTTGTACCTTTAGTTCCAGCTACTTGGAAGGCTGAGACAGAAGGATCACTTGAGCCCAGCAGGTTGAGGCTGTAGTATCTGTGAGTGTACCACTGCACTCCAGCCTGGGTGACAGAGTAAGACCTCTGACTCAAAAAGATCAATGAAAGAGAATAAAATCTGACTTCTCTGCTAAACTATAAGCACCGTGAAAGCAGAGACCAGGTCTATCTTATCACCACCCTTAGTACTATGCTTGGCACATGCTGGGTACTCAAATATTTAAATAAATTACTTATGTTTTATTACATTTACAAGAAAAGAGATGATAAAACAATACATAAATTAGGTTAGAGATATTCTCACAAGAAATAAAGTAAAAATAAAATTTTGACCTTGTTTAACATTGGCCACAAGAATGTTTCTGACATGTCTTTTCTCTGCATCTTTTACATTTGATGCTTACACCATCTAGTTCATAAAGTAATCTGGAAGTTTTTTTGTTTTACTAATGCATATTTTTAAAGACTCTTTATGTATTTTACCAGTTATTTTTCCTGGAATGTTTTGCACTAATTGGTAGAACTATAGAATTAACCCATGTTCTGTTTACTCTATGATTAGAGTTATTAAAAGTTCTGTTAGGGTGAGGGGGAGAGGTGCAGGGAGGCGCAGCACCACTGGGGCTGGCAAGCCGGAGGTGCACTCTGGCAACCCAGAGATCCAAGTAAATGCAAAGAATTGCAACACAAAGAGGTTAGAGAAGAAAAGATTTATTTAAGAAGAGTTTATCCCCCCACAGACAGGGAGTGGGCCTACACTCTAGGTGAGTGTGGCGGCTTAGCCCCCCAAAGGCCTGGCTTAAATCCCTTTCTTGGAGATGTTGCACGTGACTGCCGCCATGACTTCCTTATTGACCACTTGTGGATGTCTTGGAGATCCTGTGACACAGAGACCCATTAATGTCCACCCACATTATCATAGCCCTTAGAGAAGGGTGTGACAAGAATTCTAATTCTCACCTTCCCAAACATTTCTTAGAGTGACATTCCTTAGAGTGAATGGAGGGTGCACCTCCCCTTATCTCCTGGGCATTCCCAGTGGGTAGCTTCAGGGGATCCGTGGCTTCCCTATAGATAGTGCCCAGTCTACTGGAAGATCGAATCCCCACCTGCTCTCCCTCTGAGCGGCCATAACTTTTGTAATTACAAGTTTCATGACTTTTACAATCCTTGCCCAATGCATGGTGTCTTAGGCCTTGTAAATTCCCTTTACTCTAGGTAAGTTTGATTGCCTCTGTGAGATATCTCTAATACGTGGCACCAAGAAGTCTGTTTCTGAAAAGACAAAGTCGGCAAAGTTAATTTTACCTAAAGTGTGCATTTCTCCAAAAGCATAGCTTCTACTTTCTCATCATTGTGTCAGGGTTTAAGAACAACATGAAAAATGGCTTCTCACTCTCAGTCTGTCCTTTCAAGTTCTATTATACTTTAGAATAAAAACTCATTTTAGTAAAAATGAAGTGTAATTGGTGAGAGATTTAAATATTTTGTTTTTTATTCTTACTGTAAGAACCAGGCAGACCATCAGTTTGTAAAATTTGTGGTTTACAACTTTAGTTTCTTGGTTTGTTTTTTAGGACAACGTTGTTAATAAACAGACTATTACAGGTTATAGGAACAAAGCTACTAAAGAAAGAGACAAACTTTTGAAACAAGAAGAAATGAAGTCACTGGGTGAGTTTTATATTCTCTTCAAAAACTGATTAGGAGCAAGAAAAACTATTTCTCTGTGCCTGCATGGGTCATGTTTCTAAAATGATATATTTCTGGTTTATTGTTTTAAAGTGTAGTTCTTTTTTTCTCTCAGATAACTATTTGTTTTTTGTTTTGTTTTGTTTTGTATTGAGTTGGAGTCTCACTCTGTCACCCAGACTGGAGTACAGTGGCCGCTCCCGGCCACCGCAGCCTCGACCTGCTGGGCTCCGGCGATCCTTCCACCTCAGCCTTCCAAGTAGCCGGAATTACAGGCGTGCGCTACCACACCCGGCTGATTTTTTGATTTATTGTAGAGATGAGATCTCGCTGCCCAGGCAGGTCTCGAACCTGCGGGCTCAGGCAATCCACTCACCTCAGCCTCCCAAAGGCGCGGGATTACAGGCTGAGCCACCGAGCCCGGCTATTTGTTTTATAAGTAAGACCTGTTTATCTCCTTTTTTTTTTTTTTTTTTCCCTCCACCCTCACCCCCTCCCCTGTTCATCTCTTAAAATAGTTTTTCGAGGTATAGCATATCCCTCTCTTAAACTGCTTAACACTAGCTTAAGCAGAAGTTGGGAGTTTCCACGGCTTACAGACCATCAGGGGCCATTTTGTTTGACTCACACAGCCTTTTAAAACATTGCTTCCCAAACTTGAATGTACATATGAATCATGTGGGGATCTTGTCAAAATGAAGGTGCTGTATTTTTAATGCGGTGATAACCTTGCTGATGCTGGCCTTCAGTTCACACTTTGAGTATCAGAGCTTTCCAAAGGCAGTGATACATTTGTCCTAGTGCTACAGTTTGTCTTAAACTCGGCCAATTTGCCCTTCCCATTTTAATCATCTGCTGACTTCCTCCAGGAATTTTATGAGTCTCTACTAATCTCTTTAACCTGAAATTATTTCAGGGATTCTATTATGTCAAAAAATGCCAAGTGTTATTTTTTGTCTGTATACAGTTGTAAGTTTGATTTTCTTCACAGCTTTTGAAAAGGCAAAATTAAAAAGAGAAAAAGCAGATGCCCTAGAAGCAAAGAAAAAAGAAAAGGAAGATAAAGAGAAAAAGAGGGAGGAATTGAAAAAAATTGTTGAAGAAGAGAGATTAAAGAAAAAAGAAGAAAAAGAGAGGCTTAAAGTAGAAAGAGAAAAGGTATTTATTTATGTGCATTAGCTGAGTTCTCTACATGGTAGTAATATTACTTTACATATTTGAATTCATGGTTAATTTTCAAATGCTTTTGCCATTTTCATTCACATTTATGAATTTGCATAGAATGCTGATAAATTACATTGGTTTATGCTTTGGAAAATTTAATGAATGATTTAAGGTTCAACATATGTTCATGTGCCTTTACACCTCACCAAACCCTCTTTTAGAGGGCAGTTCTAAATGATTTTTTGTGTTATTTAGACTTCAAGATTTAGGGAAGATGATATATGTAAAACTTTAAAAGGTAAAATACAGAGTATGAGAAATAAATTCTATAACTAACAAGAATTTATTACAGTGTTCTTATCTTCCTTGAAAGATAAGATGTCTGTAAATGTAATGTTTCAGCAAATCTTTGATTACTGTCTTCACTGCTAGATATTCCTTAGAGAATTCCACAGCTAGTTTCCTCCAAAGTTTTCATAAGTTTTCTGGGATTTTCATAAGTACCCTTAGAGAAGTATGTTCAATGCTTTGCTGATTTAAACTGCCTATAGTCTCTTGAATTTTTTCAAATAGGCCATTGAGGTGGTGTTTGAGAGCTAATCTAGCTAATCTATGTGTACATCAGAAAATGTAGAGAACAAAACAGTCATCTGTAATCGAATGATAATATTTAGGGATAAATGTAATACTTTGACTCATTTATTTCAGTTTGTAAAAAAATAGATCATCCACCATTTAAAATGTTAAGTTCCTTTTTTGCCTAACATTATCATAAACATTCTTTCATGCTATTTTTTTTTTGAGTCGGAGTCTCACTCTGTCGCCCAGGCTGGGGTGCAGTGGCATGCTCACAGCCACCCCAGCGTTGACCTGCTGGGCTCTGGCGATCCATCCACTTCAGCCTTCCAAGTAGCTGGAACAACAGGTACATGCTACCACACCGGGGTAATTTTTTGGATTTATTGTAGAGACGAGGTCTCGCCAAGTTGCCTGGGCTGGTCTCAAACCCGCAGGCTCAAGCAATCCATTCACCTCGGCCTCCCAAAGTGCTGGGATTATAGGCTGAGCCACCGAGCCCGTCCCTTTCATGCTATTAAATAATCTAAGTAGAGTGAAAATTTTAGCGACTGCATAATAATTCATTAAATAGTCTGTGCACGGTGACTCACACCTATAGTTCCAGCACTTTGGGAAGCCGAGGAGAGAGGATTGTCTTAGCCCAGGGATTCAAGACCCTCCCAGGCAAGTTGGAAGACCTTGTCTCTACAATAAATCAAAAAATTAGCCAGGCATGGTGGCGCTTACCTGTGGTTCCAGCTACTTGGAGGGCTGAGGTGGAATGATCGCCTGAACCCAGAAGATTGAAGCTACAGTAGCTGTGATGGTGCCACTGTACTCTAGCCAGGGCACAGAGTGAGACTCCTACTCAAAAAATAAATTAATTAAAATAATTCATTAAATAGCCATACTTAAGTGCTTTGCAATTTTTTGCTCATAAATAATACTATGTTCAAATTTCTTTCTGTGTGTGCGTGTGTCAGAGTCTCACTCTGTCACCCAGAGTGCAGGGCAGTGGCATGCTCACAGCCATCGCAGCCTTCACCTGCTGGGCTTAGGCAATCCTTCTACTTCTGCCTTCCAAGTAACTGGAGCTACAGGCATGTACCACAGCGCCCGGCTAATTTTTCTTAATTTATTGTAGAGATGAGGTCTTGCCAAGTTGCTCAGGCTGGTCTCAAACCCGTGGACTCAGGCAGTCCTCTTACCTTGACCTCCAAAAATTCTGGGATTATAGACATGTGCCACCGCGCCCAGCCCAATGTTCAAATTTCTGAATAAAGTCTTTCCTTCTTTTGGACTATGTCCCAGGATAAATTTGTAGAAGTATAATAATAGGTCAAAGGGTAAGAACATTTTTTAAAAATTTTTATACACCTACATAACTTAAGTGTTTGCCAAACATACTTATTTACACTCTTAGCAATAATAAATGAAAATGCTCATTTTATTGCATCTCACAAGAGTTATTTTGTGGGGGTAAGGGTGATATAACGTATTTATGCAGGCTACTCAAACATAGTTAATAAGTTCTGTAACTATTTAGGCATTTTATGTTGAAAATTTGATAAATGCACATCTGTTTACCTTTGGTGTCCCTAAATTTCAAAGGAAGAGAATACTATTAACTTACATTATATATGCCTATTAGAAAATAATATTTTATTTGCATTGCTTTATTGGACAACTTGGGGTGGGTTGGAGTCAACATTTATCTTGTTTCAAATACCAGCACCCAGAAGTAAGGGTTTCAAGAGACCAAGTGAGAAAGATAAATAGCCTGGACTGTAAGAAAGAGAAATCCATCAACTGTATTCTAGTTGTTGCTTTGTTACCTCTGTGTCTCTCTAGGCTGTTGTCAGATTCAAATGACTCTTTTTTTTTTTTTTTTTTT
>NW_007258430.1:664044-709959 GCF_000164805.1 Carlito syrichta
CTAATTTTTTGATTTTATTGTAGAGATGAGGTCTCGCCTGCCCAGGCGGTTCTCGAACCCACGGGCTCAGGCAATTCACTCACCTCAGTCTTCCAAAGTCACGGGATTACAGGCCGAGCCACCGAGCCCGGCTAAATGACTCTTGATAATAACGAATGTATTATAAATACAAGGGGAAGTTTTATTTTAGATATTCTAATGTGATTATTTTGTCAGGATCTAATTGATTTGAAGTAGGAGGGTGGCTACTATAGGCAAAGTCAAATTAAATTAATACTTATTCAGGAGCTGCTATGTACCAGGCATTTTTCAGTCTGATAGCATTATTTTGATAGGCATTATTTTGATCAGTGGTTCTAAAGCTTTAGTGTGTGTTAAAATCACCAGGAGGGCTTGTTAAAACACCAGTTGCTGGGTCCTGATCCCAGAGTTCCTACCTCTGCAGGTCTAGGGAGGGGCACAAGTGTTTGCATTTCTAATAGGTTCTCAGATGATGCTGATATGCTGCCTTATACATTTCTTACATGAATTTTTATTAACTTTTTTTTAAGGAAAGAGAGAAATTGCGTGAAGAAAAGCGAAAATATATGGAATATTTAAAGCAATGGAGTAAACCTAGAGAAGATATGGAATGTGATGATCTTAAGGTATAAACACGTATATGATGTTTAGGACACATGTGTTTTATATGCTCTGTGTAGCTTTGCCGATAAAAATCTTTATTTTATTTAGTAGCAGTCTTGTTTCTTTATATTTAAGTGAGAGGAAATAAACCGAGCATGATGGCTTATGTCTATAATCCCAGCACTTTGTGGAACTGAGGTGAGAGATTGCCTGCACCCAGGAATTCAAGACCAACCTGGGCAACATGGCGAGACTTCCTCTCTACAATGAATCAAAAAATTAACCAGGCATGGTAGTGTATGCCTGTAGTCCCAGCGACTTGAAAGGCTGAGGCAGAAGGATCTACTGAGCCCGGCAAGTTGAGACTGCAGTGGCCATGAGTGTGCCACTGCACTGCAGCCTGGGCAACAGAGTGATACTCCGACTCAAAACAAAGTGAGAGGAAATGCCAGTTAAGCGAGTTTTCATACTTAGAATTCCAGGGTAACATCATTAGTGTTTTATAACACGCTTCAATAACGAATCTTAATCTGCAAAAATAATTAGATAGTTTGTATGACCCTTGATAATCCAGTAACCACTGTAGCCAAGCATGCTTTTAGCTTGATTTTTCTTTTCTTTTTTTTTTTTTTTTTTGAGTTGGAGTCTCACTCTGTCGCCCAGACTGGAGTGCATTGGCCGCTCCTGGCCACCGCAGCCTCAACCTGCTGGGCTCCGGCGATCCTTCCGCCTCAGCCTTCCAAGTAGCTGGAACTACAGGCGCGCGCTACCACGTCTGGCTAATTTTTGATTTATTGTAGAGATGAGGTCTCGCCAAGTTGCCCAGGCTGGTCTTGAACCCGCGGGTTCAGGCAACCCACTCACCTCAGCCTACCAGAGGCGCGGGATTACAGGCTAAGCCACCGAGCCCGGCTAGCTTGATTTCTAGGTAAGGATTCTGCTATGACCAGAGTATCCAAAAAACTCATTCATCTCAACTTATAAGGACTCAGTTCTAAATCCATAGATGGTAGCTTGATTAAGAAGATACTGCATTAAGACAGTGTTTCACAGGCAATTTGACTTCAGAAACTAGGCGAAGCCTGGCATGGTGGCTCATGCCTGCAATCCCAGCACTTTGGGAGGTGGAAGCAAGAGGATTGCCTGAACCCAGGGGTTCGAAAACAGCCTGGGCAACTTGGTGAGACATTTTTAAAATTATCCAGGCGTGGTGGCATGCACCTGTCATCCCAGCTACTTGAAAGGCTGAGGTGGAAGGATCCCTGAGCCCAGCAGGTCGAGGCTGCAGTAGCCATGAACATGCCACTGCATTCTAGCCTAGGTAACAGGGTGAGATGCTGAGTCTAAAAAGAAAGGGAGGGAAGGAGGGAGGGAAAGAAGAAAAAACTAGATGAAGAAATCCTCTTAACTAGGAAATGTAGTGAGAAACACATTTTAGCTTAAAGTTGTGTTCTTAGGTTGAGGAAGGAAAAGATCCTTTTCTCACAGTCCCTTTTCAGGAACTGTGATTTAGTAAAGCTGGAATAATTTAGGAAATCTATAATCTTAAAAGTTTCAAGGGTCATTGTGATGAACCACCAGGGTTGAGGACCACTAGTCTACATGAAATAATTCTTAATAATTAGGTTAAAAGTATGTCATATCTGCCTTTTACATTTTTTTGTATTTGGTTCAAATAGTTACATGAATTGTTTAATCTTGCAGGAACTTCCAGAACCAACTCCAGTGAAAACTAGACTACCTCCTGAAATCTTTGGTGATGCTCTGATGGTTTTGGAGTTCCTGAATGCATTTGGGGAACTTTTTGACCTTCAAGATGAGTTTCCTGAGGGAGTAACTCTAGGCAAGTGCTCTAGTTATCTACTGCTGTGGTATAGTTCATTCTAAAATTAGTGGCTTAAAAACAAATTATATGATCTCACCTGTTCTGTGGAGTCCCTGGACTTAGCCATTCTTTCTTTCTTGGGGTCTCTCATGTGGTTATAGTCAACAACAGCTAAGACTGGAGTCATCCTAAGGCTTATCTGGCTAGATGTCCAAAATGGCTTCTTCATGGACATGTCTGGTGCCTCAGTCTTTATATGACCTTCCATTCCATCAGAGTGTCTTGTATTTCTTATGTAGTAGCTGGGGGCTCCAAGAAGCAGGAAGCAAAAAACTGCTAGCCCTCTTAAAGGCTAGGCCTGGAACTGGCACAGCCCTACTTCTTTGTACATGGTAGGTGCATGTTTGCACACAGGTTATTACTTGCCTTTAATTTGTAATTCTGTTTTGCCTGTGTGCTTAAGTACTCTTACTTTGTATAAACATTTATAATAGAGTTTAATATAATGACAGATTTGGAGTAAATTTTGAACTTTTAGCTGTAAATAGCAAAATAATTTTTTTTTTTTTGAGTTGGAGTCTCACTCTGTTGCCCAGACTGGCGTACAGTGGCACATTCACAGCCACTCCAGCATTCACCTGCTGGGCTCAGGTGATTCTTCCACCTCGGCCTTCCAAGTAGCTGGAACTACAGGCGTGTGCTAACACAGCCTGCTGATTTTTTTTGCTTATTGTAGAGATGAGGTCTCGCCATGCTGCCTAGGCTGTTCTCCCTCAGCCTCCCAAAGTACTGGGATTACAGGCTTGAGACATCACGCCTGGCCACAAAATATTTTTTTAAGATCCATGTGGAGGCCGGGCTCAGTGGCCCAGCCTGTAATTCCAGCACTTTGGGAGGCTGAGGTGAGTGGATTGCCTGAGCCTGAGGGTTCGAGACCCGCCTGGGCAACTTGGCGAGACCTCATCTCTACAATAAATCAAAAAAATTAGCTGGGCGCAGGAGTACACACCTGTAGTTCCAGCTACTTGGAAGGCTGAGGTGGAAGGATCACCAGAGCCCAGCAGGTCGAGGCTGCAGTGGCCGGGAGTTGACTGTACTCCAGTCTGGGTGACAGAGTGAGACTCCAACTCAAAAAAAAAAAAAAAAAAAAAAAGATCCATGTACAGACCTTCAAAGACAGAATTGTAATGCCACTCTCATTTTACTTTTCTTTTTCTATTTTTAAAGCGACATGGTATTGCTATGTTGCCCAGGTGGTCTCGAACTCATGGGCTCAAGCAATCCTCTTTGCCTTGGCCTCCCAAAGTGCTGGGGTTATAGACATGAGTCATCTCACCCAGCCCTGTAATGCTACTTATTTTAATAAGAGCATATTCTTCAAGAGGGCTTTCAAATTTTTAAATTTCTCTTTATGAGCTAGGTGAGGCATGAGTCATTGTGCCTTATATGAGGGGGAACCCAAAAAGAACCGGAATTGTTTTTTGGAGGATGGGCCTCTTGTACATTTAGAATTTGTTCCATTGGATCAAACAGTCAACCAAAGTTTTCATCTGGGAGTTTTGAAAAGGTTGTATCACGATTTGCAGAAGAAACATCCAAAGTTGTGGCAAACAACTGACTGGTTCTTCCATCATGACAATGCACCTGCCCACACAGTGCTGAGTGTTCAGCAGTTTTTGACCAAGAAGGACATGACCGTTGTGCCCCACCCTCCCTCTTCACCTGATCTCACCCCGAGTGACTTTTTTTTATTTTCCCCATGCAAAATGTTCTCAAAGGAAACATTTTGCTGAAGTGAAAGCGTGAGACAGAAAACAGCAGAAGCTCTAAAGGGCATATAATTGATTAATTCAGTTTGAATTTTGAGCAGTAGAAAAAGAGCATTGATAGGTATATTGCATCAAATGGAGAGTACTTGGAAGGTGACTGCAGTTTAAATATGTAAAAACAAATACACAATTTTTTATAAATTCTGGGTTTTATTGGGTCTCCCCTTATGATCAAGAAAGTGTAAACAATGTTGGATTGGGTAAGAAGTTTAGTAAGATGAATTAGATAAGAAACACTCAGCCGGGCTTGGTGGCTCAACCTGTAATCCCACGCCTTTGGGAGGCTGAGGTGAGTGGACTGCCTGAGCCCCCACGGGTTCGAGACCCGCCAGGGCAGCAAGACCTCATCTCTACAATAAATCAAAAAATCAGCCAGGCGTGGTAGCGCATGCCTGTAATTCCAGTTACTGGGAAGGCTGAGGCGGAAGGATCGCCGGAGCCCAGCAGGTCGAGGCTGCGGTGGCCGGGAGCGGCCACTGCATTCCAGTCCGGGCAACAGAGTGAGACTCCAACTCAAAAAAAAAAAGTAACACTCTTATATGATGGACACAAAATTAGGATTAAAATCTAATGCTGATAACAACTTCTTTTATATGCACTATTTGGTAAACAATAATGTACCGCATATCTCTGAAGAACAGTGGAACATCAATAACAAATCTTTGCTTTGTTATTCAGATTGAAATAAAATTATAATTTTTAAATGTGCCTTAATTTGTGTCTCAAATTTAAATTTAGATAAGATAGTATATTGGTCTATTGAGGCAATTTTGGCTTTCTTGAATAAGGTGTCTTTGGCTTATGATTTTATTGTAATTATAAATTGTTTTCTCATTTTAATTTGGATAATACTTGGCTCTGCTTTCATAAACACTTAAAATATTTGCACATACTATTGTTGATTAAATGTTTATTATTCCAATGGAGTTGTTTTTTCAGTACATGATCAGAACTTTAAATTCATTTTACACATTTTATTCACAGAAGTGTTAGAGGAAGCTCTTGTAGGAAATGACAGTGAAGGCCCACTATGTGAATTGCTTTTTTTCTTCCTGACTGCAATCTTCCAGGCGATAGCTGAAGAAGAAGAGGAAGTAGCCAAAGAGCAGCTCACTGATGCTGACACCAAAGGTCAGGGTTCAACATTATTGCCGATTGAACTATAGTAGATTTGTAGTAAAACTAATTTTTGAAGATTATTTTTAAATAAAGTTGGTTTTCACACTTATAAAACATAGTTGTTCAGATATCTGATGTTCAGTCATATGGTAATAACATATTATCAGTTGTTTTCTAAAATTTTGTTTTATTGTGACCTGTATTGATAACCTTAAAGATATTTTCCTCCATTCTGTCTTACTTTTATCCCTTTTGGTTTTTCCTGTGCTTTAGGAGCATTACAAATTGATTATTATCTGTAATCCCAAGACATTCTGCTAAATAGCACTAATTTTTTTGCCCCCACCTAGGAAACGCTTTGCTATTACTGCTAATACTCTAAATTAAAAATAGTACTGCCAGCCGGGCTCAGTGGCTCAGCCTGTAATCCCACGCCTTTGGGAGGCTGAGGTGAGTGGATTGCCTGAGCCCGCGGGTTCAAGACCTCATCGCTACAATAAATAAAAAAATCAGCCGGGCGTGGTAGCGCATGCCTGTAATTCCAGCTACTTGGAAGGCTGAGGCGAAGGATCGCTGGAGCCCAGCAGTTCCACGCTGGGGTGGCCATGAGTGTGCCACTGCACTCCAGCCTGGGGAACATAGTGAGACTCTAACTTAAAAAAAAAAAAGAGAGAGACTGATTTGGCTTTCTGAGTAATACTCTGAACTTTGCCACATTAGAGATTTAGGGCCAAAAACTTGATTAAACAATACTTTGAGCGTATTGCATAAAAATTTCACAATAGGAAATAACTGTTAGGAGAGATATCTTGGTAACAGAATGTTGGTACAAAAAGATGGGACATTCCTCCATTCAGATAGTTTTGTTGGCTTTAGATAATTTGAGCTAATCATCCTTTATGCATGGTTCCTTGAAGCAGCAGAATATTGATTAGTATGCATCTGATGTCAGTTGCCTTTTGATTTTACAGCCTTGAGTTCAAGCAAAATATATTCTCGAGCTTGAATGCTAATCACTATAGGTTCCTTAGTAAGGCCATTTTAGTCATTATATTTATTAATGACCAATAACAATTATAGGGTTATTGATCAAATTCTGACCTTAATACAAGACATAAAACTGCAGTTAGCTCAGGATTTGAAGCAGATGAATTTTGTAGTTTTGGAAGTCATGGTGGGAAAAATAAGTGAAGGAAAAAGGAAATTGTGTTGGAAAGTCAACTAGTGTAAAGAAAAAATATATATAAGTAGCTGTTGGTGTTTAAATTGCCATTATAGTTTCTATTCATGATTTGTTTGATCTGTGCTTTTTTATAACTATTTCTGTATAGGAATGTCTATAAATATAAGGTGTATCTCTCTGAGTAATTATTGACCACTAAAGTAAAGGTTTTAATGCTTCATTTGAAAATATTTGTTTAGATGGGAGGGAACAAAAAACATAGTTTGGCATTTTTCACCCTTCTCTCACTTCCCTTTTTTTTTTTTTTTTTTTTTTTTTTTTTTTGAGTTGGAGTCTCACTCTGTCACCCAGACTGGAGTGCAGAGTGAGACTCCGGGAGTGGCCACTGCAACCTCACCTGCTGGGCTCTGGAGATCCTTCCACCTCAGCCGGAAATTCCAAGTAGCTGGAACTACAGGCACGCGCTACCATGCCCGGCTAATTTTTGATTTATTGTAGAGATGAGGTCTCACCAAGTTGCCCAGGTGGGTCTTGAACTCTGAGGCTCAGGCAATCCACTCACCTCGGCCTCCACTCGCCTCGGCCTCCCAAAGTGTTGGGATTATAGACTGAGCCACCGAGCCCGGCTCACTTCCCTTTTAATAGTGGCCCATGGTTACTGAAGATCACGTAGTTAATAAGTGAGACTATGCATTGTTTCATTTAATCCACACACTGTCCTTGTGAGGTATGCATTTTACATATAAAGAAACTAAGACTTAGCATGAGGACACCTGACTAATAAGGAAGTGATGGGATACAAACGCAAGTAATCTGATCTGGATCCTCCTTATGATTCTGCTATATTGCCTCATAATATGGCAAAGAAGTTAAAAATGTAAGTATTTGTTTGCCTGGCATTGCCTATAAAATGATCTGTCTTCAGGAAGATCTAGACCGGTTATGGTGGCTCATGCCTGTAATCTCAGCTTTTGAGAAGCTGAGACAGGAGGATTGCTTAAGGCTAGGAATTTGAGACCAGCCTGGACAACATAGACCCTGTCTCTACAAAAAAAATTTTTTAATTAACTGGGCATGGTGGTGCACATCTGTAGTCCTAGCTATACAGGAGACTGAGGCAGGAGAATTGCTTGAGCCTAGGAGTTTGAGGTTATAGTGAGCTGTGATTACATCACTGCACTCTGGCCTGGGTGATAAAGCAAGACTCTGTCTCTTGAAGGGGGAAAAAAAAAAACTAATTTTTTTGGCCGTTAGTCTCCCTGTTTTTATATCAGATCGTAAAAATTTTGACTAGCAATTCTAAAAATCTTGTATTAAACATTTAAGTTCCTCTTTTGGGTCTTACATCTAAACTAAAAAAGCCCCTCAAAAGTACAGGAACAAGAGCATTCTCCTTTTATAGAAACCGTTCTATATTTGCTGGAATATCATTGTTTAGTGTTGGGATTATATGCCCCTAATTCTAGATTATGATAACAATTGCATCTGTTTCAAATGGCAATAACATACTAGATAAAGTTCAGCTATATTTTGGTGTGATATACCTAAGTGACTGCCACTAAGCAAATCCTAGAGAGAGATTTTTAACGGTTCCTTAAGAGTACCATACAATAGATAATTCAGTTAAAGAATACATATTTTAACATATAGCTTTGTTTGACACAATTAAAAGTAAACTGTCATTTTGTTGGTTGTTCATTTCTTAAGGCTTATTATAGCTTTTGTCCTAGGAAATATAATTTTATCTATATAGTATAAGTTGAATGTGGTGATTGCTGCTAAGGAAGAAAGCCAACACCACTTGTACAATTTTGTATCTAGGACTGCTGATTCTGGAGTATCTGTTAATTTTAAGCTTGTTTGGCTAGATATGTAAAATGAAAATGGAAGAAATTTTAGGTCTAGTATTTCCCAGATGAGGAAGAATATGACATCTGTCATTTGGGCTATATCTGCTAGATATGACTTATGGCACATATGCAGTTTAGTCAGATAACTTTTCCTCTGTGGTTCTGCTTATGCTTTAAAGGCCATGAAATTGCCAATGATTGTAACCAGACTTGCTCCCACAGCTGCCTTTTTCCTTTAATAAAGGACTGTTCTGTAAGGTTAATTTTATCAGACTGTGAACTTTGGTAGGGGAATCATGGTAGAAGACTAAGGAACCACAGAACCAGATTAGCCTAGTGATCTTTAAACTCTAATCCAAAATACCCCACGGGGTGGTTCAGTGATTCCTTGGTACCACTGCAAGACAGTTGGGAAGATGAAAAGACAGAGTTCTCATCTCCCTACCTGCACTTTAACAAGAGCATCTTTTATCTCCTGTCAGTAAATATTTTTTCTAAAGAATTTGTAAACTGCTGATCTTAGACTTACCCCTTTAAGAAAAATGAAGCCCAGGTTAAGTCAGTTGTCTAAAGGATACATAACTGGGCACTTGCAGAGCTGAAGTTAGAATATAGAAAACTGACTCTGTCTGAAACTGAGTTTGCAAAAGGTTTCTTTCATTGCCCACCCCTTACTTTGTTATCGTTATGTGTGTTATAATTGGGAATAATTGTATATACTAATGCTTTAAATACATTTGTACCAGTAGATTTTCTGTTTAGTTTTTTGTAAGCTAAGCATTGTTTTTTAAAGGTAAGGCAAATTTAGAAAATACAGGGAAATCTTCTTATTGTTTTTTTGGACTGGAGAATTTTCCAGATAAAAATGGGAAATTTTAATAAGGCAAATCAGTAGATAGTTAAATGACAGCATTGCAATCTTTAAGTTATTTTGGGTCATTTTTTGTGATGATTTTTTGATGATTGCGATTTAATCTTAAAATTTTATAAAAGATTGGGGGATCTTTAAATCAACTCCGATTTTCAGAATAGGCTTTTCTAAAGTGCACTTACCATTTTGGAGGCGAATGTGTATGTGCATCTTGTTGGTAATTTAGAAATTGTCTTCTCTGCTATGTAAGGAATATGTTCGTGTGTAGCGTATATTTTAGGATTTATAGTTGTAGGTGGAGAGGAGGTAGAATGTGGTAATGCTAAACCTAGTGTTGGTCTTTTGAGGTCCTTGAATGTTAAGCTGTTTGCTGTTTCTTTCACCATTTTAAAAGGGCATTACTCCCAAATATTCAAGCTTTGATTTGCACTAGAATAAAGTATTTATTTCCTTAAAGATTTAACAGAGGCTTTGGATGAAGATGCAGACCCCACAAAATCTGCACTGTCTGCAGTTGCATCTTTGGCAGCTGCATGGCCACAGTTACACCAGGGTATGTGTGGGTTTTATTTTTTTTGTTTGTCTTTTTATTTTTAATTTTATAAAGGTACATTTTACATTGCTGAGTATTTATTTATATTCTAAATGACTATTTCATTTTTGACATCTATAGGCTGCAGTTTGAAAAGCTTGGATCTTGATAGCTGCACTCTTTCTGAAATCCTCAGACTGCACATCTTAGCTTCAGGTGCTGACGTAACGTCAGCAAATGCAAAGTACAGGTATCAGAAACGAGGAGGATTCGATGCTACAGATGATGCCTGCATGGAACTTCGTTTGAGTAGTCCCAGTCTAGTGAAGAAGCTGTCGAGCACTTCAGTGTATGATTTGACACCAGGTAAACTTTGCAAGTTGGAATTTGTATAACCCGCCCACTTCCTACCCTCTTATGCCCAGAAAACTAAATAGCTGATGAGAAATTATAGGTGATAAATCAATTTTAAGAGAGAAAGCAATATTTTTCAAATGCATTGGAATATAAGTTCCAAAACCGACACTATTGTTATTCTTCATATTTACTTTAATTATTTATTATTTTCTTTTTTTGTTTGGATTCTCTAATAGTTTAAACATTTTTGATTAGGTTAGTCTCCTTTATCTCCCAAGTTTAGAAGGATGAGTGAGAATTATGTTGAAAATTCGCTTTTACTTGTATCAGAAGTTTAAACTGTAGCTACTAAATTCTGTCATTTGCTTGAATAAGCGTTTGAGATATAAGAAACAGTATTAAGGTTAAGTATTTAAGTATTTCTTTTTAAAATAAGAAATTTTAATATACAAATATAGATTAATTTTAGTGTATTTTAGAGAGTTTTTACTAAAACAGAATACCTTAATTCCTGACTGGGCACTCTGGCGCAAGCCTATAATCCCAGTACTTTGAGAGGCAAGAAATGCTTGAGCTCAGGGGTTCGAGACCAGCCTAAGCAATTGGTGAGACCTCATCTCTACAATAAATCAAAAAATAAGCCAGGCATGGTAGCATGCACCTATAGTTCCAGCTACTTGGAAGACTGAGGCAGAAGGATCGCCTGAGCCCAGTGGGTCGAGGCTTTGGTGGCCATGAGCATGCCACTGCACTCCAACCTGGGCAACAGAGGCTCCGTCTCAAAAAAAACAAAAAGAATATTTTTAATTCCTAATATTTTTATCGGCTTTATAATTTATGTAGTGTTTTTGTACAGTCTTTTGAAAGTATCAATTTTCCTTTTGCCAATTTTTTCATATATGTGTTGATTTGAATTTCATTACTGAGCCTGAAAATTAAAACTTGAAAAGTATTTCTTTGTAATTAAAAATTTTTTTATGTTCACTTAACTAGTACACAAGGTAGACATTAGTATTTTAAATGCCTCCTATATCACATAGCTCTTAAACTAAAGTTGCTTCTTTCTGAAGACATGCCATTGCTATGTCTCACCATGGAGAGCTACTTCCTGTTTTTCATTAGGCATTTTCATATCAAGCCACGAGTTTTTAAATTTCAAATACAATTCTTTTTTTTTTTTTTTTTTTTATCATTGATAATAAAGAAGTATTTACCAATTTTTGACAGGAGAAAAAATGAAGATACTTCATGCTCTCTGTGGGAAGCTACTTACCCTAGTCTCTACTAGGGATTTTATTGAAGATTATGTTGATATATTACGACAGGCAAAGCAGGAGTTTCGGGAATTAAAGGCAGAACAACATCGAAAAGAAAGAGAAGAAGCAGCTGCTAGGTAAGAAATAATTACAGGCCAAGGCAAGTGGATTGCTTGAGCCTGGGGGTTCGAGACCAGCCTGGGGAACTTGGTGAGACCTCATCTCTACAATAAATCAAAAATTAGCCAGGAGTGGTAGCGCGTGCCTGTAGTTCCAGCTACTTGGAAGGGTGAGGCGGAAGGATTGCCAGAGCCCAGCAGGTTGGTGCTGGGGTGGCTGTAAGCATGCCACTGCACTGCAGCCTGGGCAACAACGTGAGACTCCAATTGAAGGGATGGAGGGAGGGAGGGAGGAAGGAAGGAAAGAAGGGAGGACTTACAGTCAGTTGTGCCAGTGACAACTGTTCAGCTGTTTATTTCTTTGCATCTAATACCATATTTCACATGGTGCTTTATTGTGGCATTAGCTCATACTGATGTTTGGTGTCTTTACTAAGAGGTTATGAATGGATTACTACATTACAGTTTTGTAATAGCATTTGGAGCACTGTTCATAATTGATTAAAGGCAGGATGCTTAAAGTGAAAAATGTCTTTGTATCAAATAGACTATAACATTTTATTTTAACTTGTAGAATTCGTAAAAGGAAGGAAGAAAAACTTAAGGAGCAAGAACAAAAAATGAAAGAGAAGCAAGAAAAACTGAAAGAAGATGAGCAAAGAAGTTCAACGGCAGATATATCTGTTGGGTATGGCAAACCATATTCTCATTTGACAGAAAAAATCTTTTTTTTTTAAACAAAATCTGCAAAAGAAGGTTCTGAAAAGGCTCAGTATCTCAAATTTAGTGTATTGACTTTTGATTACATCTGCATGTAAAAACACCTATTGGATCTTAAGATCATAAGTCACAAACTTGCAACAGCTATATTCTACATGACCAGTAACAAATACTCAGAGAAACTGAATCTGGGTACCTAAGAAAGTTAATAGATATGTCACCTAAAACACCAGCAACCAAAGAAAAAATAAATATTTAGATTTCATCAAAATTAAAAAATTGGCCAGACTTAGTTGCTCAGCCAGTAATCCCAGCACTTTTGGGAGACCAAAGCAAGTGGATTACCTGAGCCCGCGGGTTCGAGACCCACCTGGGCAAATTGGCGAGAACTTGTCTCTACAATAAATAAAAAATTAACCAGGCATGGTAGCGCATGCCTATAGTTATGGCTACTTGGAAGGCTGAGGTGGAAGAATCACCGGAGCCCAGCTGTGGTGGCCGGGAGCATGCCACAGCACTCCAATCTGGGCAACAGAAACAACTTTTGTGCTTCGAAAGATACTAACAAGATAGTAAGAGGCCGGGCTCGGTGGCTCAGCCTGTAATCCCAGTGCTTTAGGAGGCCGAGGTGAGTGGATTGCCTGAGCCCACGGGTTCGAGACCCGCCTGGGCAACTTGGCAAGACCTCATCTCTACAGTAAATCAAAAATTAGCTGGGCATGGTAGCGCATGCCTGTAGTTCCAGCTACTTGGAAAACTGAGGTGGAAGGATCACGGGAGCCCAGCAGGTCTGAGGCTGCAGTGGCCAGGAGCATGCCACTGCACTCCAGCCTGGATGACAGAGTGAGACTCTGACTCAAAAAAAAAAAAAAAAAAAAACTATTCTGCCTGAGCATCATTATGCCTATATGAAAGGGGGGAAAAAAAAAGAGAGTAAAAAGACAACCCAGTGAATGGGAGAAAATATTTTGCAAATCATATATCTGATAAGAAACTTGTATCCAGAATACATATAGAATTCTTGCAACTCAACAATTAAAAGACATTCCAATTAAAAAGAGGTCAATGGATTTGAATAGACATTTTTCCATAGAAGATATACAGTATATGCATGAAAATATGAATAACATCATTACTCATCAAGGAAATGCCCATCAAAACCACAATAAGGGCTGGGCATAGAGGCTCGTGCCTGTTATCCTAGCACTTTGGGAAGCCAAGTTGGGAGAATCCTTGAGCCCAGGAGTTCAAGACCAGCCTGGGCAACATAGGGAGACCTTGTCTCAATTAAATGAATAAGCTAATTTATTATTATTATTATTATTTTTTTTTAATTGTGAAGTTGTGGGGTACAGTTAAGGGTTAGGTATACAATTGCGTTTCATTCAGGCACCCTGTTGATATGGGGTGTTTCCCCGTTCCCGGACAGACATTTGCTACTGTTAATACCATCTCCCTCACCCCCATAGTTTCCCAGTACTGTCAGTCATTTTCTTATAGTATTGCATTGGATGTTTAAGGTCCATTATATGAGTGAGAACATGTGATACTTGGATCTTTGTTTCTGTGAGAGGTCACTCAGTATTATATAGGAGAGGGTGTGGTGAAAAGGGAACACTTCTACACTGTTGGTGGGAGTGTAAACTAGTGCAACCTCTGTGGAAAGCAGTGTGGCGATTCTTAAAAGCTCTAAATACCAACCTCCCATATGACCCCACAATCCCCCTACTGGGAATATATCCTGAAGAACACAAATCACTCTATAAAAAAGATACCTGCACACGCATGTTTATCGCAGCATTGTTGTTCACAATAGCAAGAACCTGGAAACAGCCATGCTGCCCGTCAAAAGAGGACTGGATTAAAAAAATGTGGTACATATACACGATGGAATACTATGCAGCCATAAAAAAGAACAAAATCATGAATTTCGCAGCAACCTGGATGGAACTAATTTTTTTTTTTTTTAAAAAAGATCATAGTAGGCTGCCTATAATCAAATTGACAGTAGCAAGTTTTGGTGAGGATGTGGGAAAAGTGGAACTCTCGTACATTGCTGACATGCATGTAAAATGGCACAGCTGCTTTGGAAAGCAGTTCTTCAAACAGATAAACCATTTATTACTGTAGGACCCAGCAATTCTACTCCTGGGTATATACACAAGACAACTGAGAGCAACATTCACCCAGTTGATGAATGGATAAACAAAAGTGTATGCCTTCTGTGGGACATCCAGGAGACGATTACCCAGCAGTAAAAATGAAGGCGACTGGGCGCAGTGGCTCAAACCTGTACTCCCAGCACTTTGGGAGGCCTTGGTGAGACAGTTGCCTGAGTTCAGGGGTTCAACACCAGGCTGGGCAACTTGGTGAGACCTCGTCTCTACAACAAATTTAAAAAATTAGCCAAGTGTGTGGTGTGCACCTGTAGTTCCAGCTCCTTGGAAGGCTGAAGTGGAAGGATTGCCTGAGTCCAGCAGGTCAAGACTGCAGTGGCCATGAGCATGCCACTGCACTCCAACCTGGGTGACAGAGTAAGACTTAGACCCAAAGAAAAAAAAGGAATGTGGAATGCTGATATTTGCTATAATGAGGATGAACTTTAAAAACATGCTAAGCCGGGCTCGATGGCTCAGCCTGTAATCCCGCGCCTTGGGAGGCTGAGGTGAGTGGATTGCCTGAGCCCGTGGGTTCGAGACCCGCCTGGGCAGGCGAGACCTCATCTCTATAATAAATCAAAAAATTAGCCGGGCGTGGTAGTTCGCACCTGTAGTTCCAGCTCCTTGGAAGGCTGAGGTGGAAGGATCTCTGGAGGCCAGCAGGTCAAGGCTGCGGTGACTGGGAGCGGCCACTGCACTCCAATCTTGGCGACAGAGTGAGACTTCAACTCAAAAAAAAACAAACATGCTAAATTGGACTGGGTGTGGTGGCTCAAGCTGTAATCCCAGCACTTTGGGAGGCCAAGGTGAGAGAATTGCTTGAGTCCAGAGGTTTGAGACCAGCCTGGGCAACTTGGTGAGACCTCGTCTCTACCATAAATCACAAAAGCTAGCCAGGTGTGGTGGCATGCGTCTGTAGTTTCAGCTACTTAGAAGGCTGAGGCAGAAGGATCGCCTGAACCCAGCAGATCGAGGCTGTGGTAGCCATGAGCGTGCCACTGTACTCCAACCTGGGTGACAAAGAGTGAGATTCCAACTCAAAGAAATGCTAAGTTGAAGAAGCTAGTCACAAAAGGCCACGTATTGTATGATTCCATTTACAGGAAATGTCCCGAATAAGGAAATCTATAAAGACAAATGCAGATGAGTAGTTGCAGAGGCAGTGGGAAAGAGGAAATGGGAAATGATTACTAATGAGTATAGTGTTTTTCTTTTAGTGTGATGAAAATGTTCTAGAATTAGATAATGGTAAAGATTGTACAACCTTGTGAATATATCATTATAAAAACCATTAAATTGTGCACTTTAATATGGCGGTTTTTATGATATGTAAATTATATCTCAATTTTAAAAAAATAAGCACGGTATAGAGTCTAGCTCTTTCTTTTTGTTTTTGTTTTTGAGTTAGAGTCTCGCTGCATTGCTCAGACTGGGGTGTAGTAGCACACTCAAGGTCACCCCAGCGTCGACCTGCTGGGCTCCAGTGATCTTCCACCTCAGCTTTCCAAGTAGCTGGAACTATAGGCACGCACTACCACGCCTGGCTAATTTTTTATTTCCTACAGAGATGAAGTCTCGCCAAGCTGCCCAGGCTTGTCTTAAACTCGCGGACTCAGGCAATTCACTCACCTTGGCCTCTCAGCTGGGATTACAGGCTGAGCCACCGAGCCCAGCCTAGCTCTTCATGTTTTTTATGCTCATTCAGCCTGTCTTTTACATTATCCCTGACTTCTGAATATATTTGAACTTGCTAAACCCCACTTTGGATGTAAAACATAAATGGTGGAATTTATTTCAAGATTAATATAATTTTAATTTTAATTTGGATAACATAATGGATTAAACATCCATATTGTGTTCATTCTGCCTGCTAATTCTAAAGTTTGTCTTCTTGGCTCCTCCACTATTTGTCTACTTCTCTCCTTCCTACTCTGAGCCAACATCACCTCCTAGCCAACCACCTAGACTATTACTGGTCTATTCTAATATTGACTTCTTTATTGATCTCCCCTCATCTACTTTCTTTCCCCGATAATATTCCACATAGTGCCAAAGCACTTTCTAATATTATTTTCCTTTTCCAAACTCTTAAGATTTTTTTCCCAATACTTTTTGAATGATGCCCTGATCTAACCCTACCTTTTTTCCCATCCATACCTTGGATTACTACTTTCTCATTTACACTTTTCTTCACATTATAACCACCTCTCATTTCTCTTTAGCTCCATGCCATTGCATGTGTTATTCCTCGGCAGTACATGCAGATTTCCTCCTTCCTGCTGCCCGCTCCACCCCCATCTCCCTGGTCTCACAATTTCTTTTTTTTATTTTTACTTTACTTTTTTGAGTCAGACTCTCACTCAGTCGCCCTTAGCTGGAGTGCAGTGGCATTCTCAAGGCCACCCCAGTGTCGACTTGCTGGGCTCAGGTGATCCACCTGCTTCAGCCTTCCAAGTAGCTGGAACTACAGGTGCACGCTAGCACGCCCGGCTAATTTTTTGATATATTGTAGAGATGAGGTCTCACCAAGTTGCCCAGGTTGATCTTGAGCCCCTAGGCTCAGGCAATCCTCTCTCCTCGGCCTCTCAAAATGCTGGGTTTACAGGCTTGAGCCACTGCACCCAGCCTGGTCTCACAATTTAAATGTTACTTCTTCAAGCCATTCTTTCTTGATTCCTAAGAGTAGATTTGGTCCTCCTTGAAATGCTTTCATAGAACCTTGAGCTTGTCTTGTTTTAGTACTTACTACATTTTTAAGTTTTACAATGACTATGTAATTATCTGTTTTCCGTGCAAGACCATAAATTGTCATGTTTTTCTTTTCTTTTTTTTTTTTTTGAGTTGGAGTCGCCCAGACTGGAGTGCAGTGGCCGCTCCCGGCCACCGCAGTCTCGCCTGCTGGGCTCCGGCGATCCTTCCGCCTCAGCCTTCCAAGTAGCAGGAACTACAAGCACGTGCTACCACACCCGGCTGATTTTTTGATTTATTGTAGAGATGCGGTCTCGCTGCCCAGGCGGGTCTCGAACCCGCGGGCTCAGGCAATCCACTCACCTCAGCCTCCCAAAGGCACGGAATTACAGGCTGAGCCACCGAGCCCGGCTAATTGTCATGTTTTTCACTACTTCTTAAGCATATAATGCCTGGTACTTTGTAGGCAGGCAATAAATAGTTCATAAATGGAATTATATATTCATTAGTAAATGTGTATATTTCTTTTATCCTAAAGGGAGGAAGAAAGGGAAGATTTTGATACTAGCACTGAGAGCAAAGAAATTGAGCAAAAGGAACTAGATCAAGATGTCACTGAAGATGAAGATGACCCAGGATCGCATAAAAGAAGCAGAAGGGGTAATACTGAAATTCCCTTTTTTTTTTTTTTTCAGTCAGAGTCTCACTCTGTCAACCCAGGCTGGAGTGCAGTGGCATGCTTACAGCCTCCACAGCCTCAACCTACTGGGCTCAGGTGATCCTTCTACCTCAGTTTTTCAAGTAGCTGGAACCACAAGCACGTACCACCATGGCCAGCTAATTTTTTTTTTTGATTTATAGGTCTCGCCAAGTTCAAGATCTTGAACCTCTGGGCTCAGACAGTCCTCTTGCCTCTGTCTCCCAAAGTACTGGGATTACAGGTGTGAGCCCCTGTGCCTGGCTAATACTGAAATTGTTTTGTTTTGTTTTGTTTTGTTTGAGTTGGAGTCTCACTCAGTCGCCCAGACTGGAGTGCAGTGGCCGCTCCTGGCCACCGCAGCCTTGACCTGCAGGGCTCCCGTGATCCTTCCGCCTCAGCCTTCCAAGTAGCCAGAATTACAGGCATGCGCTACCACGCCTGGCTGATGTTTTGATTTATTGTAGAGATGAGGTCTCGCTGCCCAGGTGGGTCTCGAACCCACGGGCTCAGGCGATCCACTCACCTCAGCCCCCCAAAGGCGCAGGATTACAGGCTGAGCCACCGAGCCCGGCTTAATACTGAAATTCTTTATTTTATTTTATTTTATTTTGAACTGGAGACTCACTGTCACCCAGGCTGGAGTACAGTGGCACACTCACGGCCACCCCAGAGTTGACCTGCTGGGCTCCAGCGATCCTTCCACCTCAATCTTCCAAGTAGCCAGAACTATAGGTGCATGCTACCACGCCTGGCTAATTTTTGATTTATTGTAGAAACGAGGTCTTGCCAATTTGTAGGGGCTGGTCTCAAACCCACAGGCTCAGTCAGTCCACTCGCCTTGGCCTCCCAAAGTGCTGGAATTACAGGCTGAGCCACTGAGTCTAGCCCAAAATTTTCTTTTGATAAAGATAACCTAGACAGACTTTTGTTGCAATTGATTTTTTTAAATGGGAGAATCATATACAATTTTCTGACAATAAATTTGAAAATGTAGGCAAAATTGAATGAAATCTTAGAAAAATTCAAATTATCAAAATGGATTTGTGAAGAAATTTTGAAATGAAATTGAAGCAGCGCTGAAAAAAAAAAAAACCTTCCTACAAAGAAAACTTCAGTTCTGGACAACTGTATAGGTGAAGTCTGCCCTTTTCTTTTTCCATTTTTTTAAGTCAGAGTCTCACTCTGTCACCCAGGCTGGAGTGCAACCTCAACCTGCTGAGCTCAGGTGATCCTTTTGCCTTAGCCTTCCAAGTAGCCAAGACTACACGTGCCTACTATCACACTTGGCTAATTTTTTTTAATTTTTGTTATAGAGATGAAGTCTCGCCAGGTTTCCCAGGCTGGTCTCGAGCCTCTAGGCTTGGGCAATCCTCTGGCCTCTGCCTCCCAGTATGCTGGGCTTACAGACATGAGCCACTACACCCAGCCAAAGTCTGCCAAATTTTAAAGAAGTAGATGATTCTAATTCTACACAAACTCTTTCAAACAAAAGTGATTAAAAATAACAACATTCCCAAACTAGCAGAGCAATTTGACAGTGATGGAAATAACAGATAAGTTTAGTTCCAACATATTTTAGAAGTTCAGGCAGATCATCCAGGGTCCATCCAGGCTTTTTCTGTCTTGTGATACTGCCAACTTAGGATTTTGCTGCCATCCCCATGATAAATGACTTATCACCATGTCTGTATTCTAGCTAGTTAGAAGGGGGAAAGGGAAGCAAAGCCCAGAGGCTCCATATAATGCTTCTTCTCCCATCTCTTAGAACACAAGTTCCTCATGTAGTCATGCCTACTGTGGGAAATGTTCTTTTGGATTGCTAGATGCCTGGCTCAAAACTAATGGTTCTGTTACTTTATTTATTTATTTTATTTTTTTATTTTTTGAGTTGGAGTCTCACTCTGTCGCCCAGACTGGAGTGCAGTGGCCGCTCCCGGCCACTGCAACCTCGACCTGCTGGGCTCCGGCAATCCTTCTGCCTCAGCCTTCCAAGTAGCCGGAATTACAGGCATGTGCTACCACGCCCAGCTGATTTTTTTATTTTATTGTAGAGATGAGGTCTCGCTGCCCAGGCAGGTCTGGAACCCGCGGGCTCAGGCAATCCACTCACCTCAGCCTCCCAAAGGCACGGGATTACAGGCTGAGCCACTGAGCCAGGCTTGGTTCTATTACTTTAAAGTGGTGATTAGAAAATAATAGGCTGACCAGGCTCCGTGGCTTATATGAAATTCAGATTTCACTGCCTGTAGATAAAGTTTTATTGAACACAACCATGCTTATTTGTCTACATATTGTCTATGACTATGTGAAGCACAGCAGCAGAGCTGAGTAGCTGTGAAGACTATTAAGATCAGCAAAACCTAAAATATTTACAAGCTTGTCCTCTCCAGAAGTAGTTTGCGGATTCCTGCCTTAGAGGAAGGACTCATAGCTGTTGGAGAATAACTAACTAGCATACTTTATTGTAGTCTCCAGTAGGTAAACTACAGATTTTGTGTGTCCCTTTAAATTTAAGTATATTGATTTCTTACATAGTGTATTAGTCTGTTTGGGTTGTCATCATAAAATATCAAAGCCTAGGGTGGCTTAAATAACCGAAATTTGTTTGTTCACGGTTCTGGAACCTGGAAGTTAGCAGGATTGGTGTTTGTTGAGGCATCTCCTTGGCTTGCAGACAGTGCCTTCCTGCTGTGCCCTCACATGGCTTTTTCTCTGTGCGCACCAGAGAACAAGAGCTCTGGTGTCTCCTGTTCTTATAAGGACACCAATCATGTTGGATTAGGACCCCACCCTTATGACTCGTTTAACCTTAATTACCTCCTTAAAGGCCTTATCTCCAAATACAGTCAGATTGGGAGTCAGGGCTTTAACATAGGAATTTGGAGTGGAGTGCCACAATTTAGTTCATAACACCTAATAACTTGGTAGCTTTGAATCTCATATTTTTGTAATGGAAACTTAAAATATGATGATGAGATGATGATAAAAAATTTTATTTTAACTGTAGGGAAAAGGGGCCAAAATGGATTTAAAGAATTTAGAAGGCAAGAAGAGATCAATTGTGTAACAAGAGAGCCTCTTACTGCTGATGAGGAAGAAGCATTAAAGCAGGAACACCAACGAAAAGAAAAAGAACTGTCAGAAAAAATTCAAAGTGCCATTGCATGTACCAACATCTTTCCCTTGGGCCGTGATCGCATGTATAGGCGATATTGGATTTTCCCTTCTATTCCTGGATTGTTTATCGAAGAGGATTATTCTGGTCTCACTGAAGACATGCTGTTGCCTAGACCCTCATCATTTCAGAATGACGTACGGTCTCAAGATCCTCAGGGACCCCCTAAAACCGGAGAGTCTTCGCTGTCTGAATCTACCTCCAACATTGACCAAGGTCCGTGTGATCATTCTGTACAGCTGCCAAAACCAGTGCAGAAGCCAAATCGGTGGTGCTTTTACAGTTCTTGTGAACAGCTAGACCAGCTTATCGAAGCTCTTAATTCTAGAGGACACAGAGAAAGTGCCTTAAAAGAAACTTTGTTGCAAGAGAAAAGCAGAATATGCACACAACTAGCCTGTTTTTCTGAAGAGAAATTTCATTTTTCAGGTAAATTTTCTTTGAAAACGATCTCCTTTTTCTCCCCCTAATCTCCAGTCATTCAGAACTGAGCATTTCTCAAGCTATTAGAAATACGTTTAAAACACCTTATTGCCAGGAGCCATGGCTCCTGTGATCCCAGCACTTTGGGAGGCGGAGGCGAGAGCACTGGCTGAGCTCAGAGGTTTGAGACCAGCTTGAGCAACATGGCAAGACCTTGTCTCTACAATAAATCAAAAAATTAGCCAGGCATGATGGCGCACGCCTATGATTCCAGCTACTTGGAAGACTGAGGCGGAAGGATCGCCTGAGCCCAGTAGGTCGAGGCTGCCGTGGCCATGAGTGTGCCACTACACTCCAGCCTGGGCAACAGAGTGAGACTCTGACTCCAAAAGAAAGCCTTATTTGTTATTTAGGCCATGTTCTTTGTTTACAAATTAGAATTTAGGAATGTGTAACTTTACATACAAGGGTCTTTTACAACAGGATTCTCTAAATTCCCTTGGGTTCTGTGTGAATTATGAGGAACACATCTGCAGTGTGACAAGATGCATATTCTTTGTGGTCTCCTCATTCCTTGGTTAGTAAATTCTGAATGCCTGAGACTCTAAAGCTACCATCAGTTTTTGCAGATATTATAGTGAGTAAAGTTACTAAGAGTTTTGGTTGAGAGTCCAGGGACTAGCAAGTCCATTAATGATCACTTGGAGATCAGGTAGCAGCATCTCCTGTTTGGTGACTGATCCTCTGATGACAAATTTTAAAAAAGCAGTGAGACGTTTTTAGATGTGTGTTTTTACATTACTAAATAATATTTCTCTGGGTAAAGAATTGCTTGAACGACCGTGACTACTTTTGTTCTCAGAATTAAAAGTTGTAGTTCACAATTCTTTCTTTTATTTTCTAAACAGTTTACGTAATATGCAATTCACTTATTTAAGTCTACAATTTTCAGTGTTTTATAGCATTTTCAAAGATAGGTGCAACCATCACCACAGTGTATTTTTTTTAATCAAAAAGAAACTGCACCTTTTGGTTACCACGATAATGCTATCCACTGCTCTCCATCATTCCCCACCTAACTCTAGGCAACCACAAATCTACTTTCTGCCTCTGTAAATTTTCCTGTTGTAGGCATTTCACATGAGTAAAATCATATAGGTCTTTGGTGATTGATGTCTTTCACTTACCATAATGTTTAAGGTTCATCCAGAGTGCAGTATATGTCAGTATTTTATTCCTTTTTGTGGCTGAATAATATTTTATTGTATGTATATGCCACATTTTATTTATCCATTCATTAGTTGAAGGTCATTTGGTTTGCTTCTGCCTTTTGACCATTAAGAATAGTGTTGTTATAAACATTCACATACAAGTTTTTGTGTTAATATAGGTTATCATTTGTCTTGAGTAGATACCTAGAAGTAGAATTACTGAATCATATGGTAATTTTGTTTAACCATTTAAGGAACTCCTTGTTTTCCAAAGTGACTGCACTTTTCCACTGGTGGTTTATGAGAGTTCCAGTTTGACTAAAAGCTGTTAATGTTAAGTATCTTTTCATGTGTTCATTGCCCATTTGTATTGACTCCTCTTTTTTTTTTGAGTTGGAGTCTCACTCTGTAGCCCAGATTGGAGTGCAGACCTGCGGGGCTCTAGCAATCCTTCCGCCTCAGCCTTCCAAGTAGCTGAAACTACAGGCGCGCGCTACTACGCCCGGCTAATCTTTGATTTATTGTAGAGATGAGGTCTCACCAAGTTGCCCAGGTGGGTCTCGAACCTGCGGACTCAGGCAATCCACTCGCCTTGGCCTCCCAAGATGTGGATTACAGGCTGAGCCACCGAGCCCGGCTGTATATACTACTTTAAGAAACTATTCAAGGCTGGGCATAGTGGCTCACGCCTATAATTCCAGAACTTTGGGAGACAAGAGACTGAGAGGACTGCCTGAGCCCAGGGGTTCGAGATCAGCCTGGACAACTTGGCAAGAACTTGTCTCTACAATAAATCAAAAGATTAGCTGGGCATGGTGGCATGCTCCTGTAGTTCCAGCTACTCGAAAGACTGAGGTGAAAGGATTACAGACAACGATTTAAAAAAATCTATTCAGATCCTCTACCCATTTTTAAATTGGGTTGTCTTTTTATTGCATTATAGGAGTTACTTACATATCCTGGATACAAGACCTTTATAAATGATTGTGTGTATTTGTTTATTTATGACACTCAAGGACTCACAAAGTGCTTTTATATGCTTCTTTTTAAGATGGTAACAGTCAGCTGGCGTGGTCGCTCACGCCTATAATCCCAGCACTTTGGGAGGCAAAGGTGAGAAGATTGCCTTAGCCCAGGTTCCAGACCAGCCTGAGTAACTTGGCGAGACCTTGTCTCTACAATAAATCAAAAATTAGCTGGACATTTTGGCACATGCCTGTAATTCCAGCTACTTGGAAGGCTGAGGTGGAGAGATCACCCAAGTCCAGCAGGTAGAGGCTGTGGTGGCTAAGAGCATGCCACTGTACTCCAGCCCGGGCGACAGAGTGAGACTTCAACTCAAAAAAAAAAAAAAAATTGTAAGATTGTAACAGCCACATGGAATAACTGTATTTTTAATGAGAAAATCACAAAGGTATTTGATTACTGTTTCAGACAAATCTCAAACTGATGCCAAGTCAATATATAGTCGGGGAAGATCTTCCAATGCATGTGATCCATCTCAGATGTCTGCAGAAAGGCAACTTGAACTAAGGCTGAGAGATTTTCTTTTGGATATCGAAGATAGAATCTACCAAGGAACATTAGGAGCAATCAAGGTTTACACCTGTTCCCATTTTTAGTTTATCTAATTGGCTTGGTCCAGAATTTTGGTCATATTTGTTAACTATGTGATATAGGCAAGGCATGTGTTTTTTGAATAAATTCCAGAAAATTACAAATTTTTTATGAAAACTAAGTTTATTTCTCTGCATTAAATGTTTATATATGGAAATAGACCTTTTGTAAATATACCACATTGCTGTGCTTTCTTAAGCAGAATTTAATTAAAATAATTGGGCTTTTAAATGATTCTTAGTATTTTTAAAATATATTTTATGATATATTCATCAGATGTTGAAATGTGTAAGGATATTTTCTTTTTCCTTGACTAGCTCTTCTCGGCTGAGTCTGGTTTGTTTGTTGGTTTCTTTGTTACTTTTTTTAAATCTGTAAGTAATTCATGTTTGATCTGTATGTTCTATTCATGCCTTTGCCATCTCCTGTCACTTTATTGCTATTATCGAGTGACCAATCTTATGTAGAAAGTAAGGTATTAAAGTTTTCACCTGTGAATAATATGATTTCCGTTTTGGCCACAGTAACCTTATTCCCTTTTTGATTCATAATCTGTTCTAGAATATCCATGAATTATATATTTATATTTACATTGAACTTCATATCTATTAGAAGCAACATACTCCATTTTTCAGGGTTAGTAAATTTGGATTTCGTTACAGGTTGCAGATCGAAACATCTGGAGATCAGCCTTAGAAACTGGACGGTATGAGCTGTTAAGTGAGGAAAACAAGGAAAATGGAATAATTAAAACTGTAAATGAAGATGTAGAAGAGATGGAAATTGATGAACAAGCGAAGATCATAGTAAAAGACAGGTACAATGAGGATTTTTCTTAAATAACAATCCTTGCCACCTTAACTGTAAGGATTTTTTAAAAAGTAAATATGTTTCTTTTTCTTATTTTAAAAACATCTCATGAGACCCTTAATATTTGTAACTGTCGAAAGGATCATTTTGTAAACCTCAAGATATCTGTTACTCCACTTTGTACTAATACAGCTAAAAGACAACTCATTAGAATACTGATAATTTCTCAAGATTGTTTAAAAAATCTCTGAACTTGTGATTTTATTAATTCCCGAAAGTAACTGTACTATGCACTATTCTTTTCTGTAGGAAAACTAGTAAATTCTAGTAGACAAATATTATTTGAGCCGGGCAAGGTAGCTTAGTTCTATAAGCCCAATACTCAGAGGCTGAAAAGAGAACATCACTTGAGACTAGGAGCTGAAGGCCATTCTCGGCAATATAGTGAGACTCAATCTCTAAAAAAAAATTTTTTTTAATTTGCCTGGTGTCACCACATGTGGCACACACCTGTATTTCCAGCTGCTTGGGAGGCTGAGGCAAGAGGATCACTTGAACCCAGGTGTTTGGGGCTACAGTGAGCTATTATTGCATTACTGCACTTCAGCCTGGGTGACAACACAATCCTCTCCTAAAAATACATATATATGCAGACACACACACACACACACATATAACTTAAATTTTAATATTATTTGAAGCCGGGCGCAGTGGCTCATGCCTGTAATCCCAGCAGTTTGGGAAGTGGAGGCGAGAGGACTACCTGAACTCAGGAGTTAGACCAGCCTGAGCAACATGGTGAGAACTCACCTCTACAATAAATCAAAAAATCAGCCACGCATAATGGCACATGCTTGTGGTTCCAGCTAGAATATCCATGAGTTAATATCCTTGGAAGGCTGAGGTAGAAGGATCAGGATCACCTGTGCCCATCAGGTTGAGGCTATGATGGCCATGAGTGTGCCACTACACTCCAGCCTGGGTGACAGAGTATGACTCTATAACTCAAAAAAAAAAAAATTGAATCAGAATCTGTATCTGTATATCCACAGACACATATTTTTACTTTTTTTCAATGTTGTTTTGGGTCTTATATGCCCTTAAGCAGTTTGTCATCCAGAAGGGAATTGTGGAGAGGCATGAGGCTAGCAATTACAGAATAGGGTAAGGGCTCTGGTAGATGGTGTAATTAAAGTACATAGGAGGCCTACTTGTCTTGATGGAACACGAGAAACAGGAAAGGAAGTGCTAGAGGAAGTGACTGCAAAGCCAAGCCCTAAAGGCAGGGCAGATGTGACACTGGGAGGAAAGACCACATAACAAAAGCTTTTTTTATTTTTATTTTTGAATTGGAGTCTCATTCTGTCGCCCAGACTGGAGTGCAGCGGCCGCTCCTGGCCACCGCAGCCTCGACCTGCTGGGCTCCGGCGATCTTTCCGCCTCAGCCTTCCAAGTAGCCGGAATTACAGGCACGCGCTACCATGCCCGGCTGATTTTTTGATTTATTGTAGAGATGAGGTCTCCCTGTCCAGGCAGGTCTCGAACCCGCGGGCTCAGGCAATCCACTCACCTCAGCCTCCCAAAGGCGTGGGATTACAGGCTGAGCCACCGAGCCGGCACAAAAGCTTTGAGTGAATGGATTTGCACTTCTCAGTGATCATTTTAGCTGGAGTGTGGAGATTTATTGCAGAGGGAACAAGACTGGAGGCTAATGATGTAGTTAGGAGGCAGCAATCAGTGTCTTACCCAGTAGTTAAGGCACAAGAAAAAGCAAAGTTGAAGCAGGAGAAGTAGAATAAACTGCTTGAGATAGTTAGGCTTTCAGGCCCATCACAGTGTCTCAGACTCTCTAAACCTTCCCTATGAGCCTTCCCTTTTCTGCCTTCTCTCCTTTCAGTATTTACTCTTTGTCCTTCTAAATGAATCTCCCTTTCCTGGTTTACAACAGCTCCTTGAGATTGAGGACACAGTTTCTTACACAGGCGTAAGTAAACATTTGAATGTATGAGTGGGCTCAAGCTTCACCTAGTGTTTTTAAGTACCATAAGCTCTTCGTTGTTTTAATTGTAGACTTCTGGGGATAAAAACAGAAATTCCAAGTACTGTCTCAACTAATGCAAGTACACCACAATCAGTAAGCAGCGTGGTTCATTATCTGGCAATGGCCCTCTTTCAAATAGAGCAGGGCATTGAGCGGCGATTTCTTAAAGCTCCACTTGGTAAGTATCTGTTTTTATTTCAAAATATTAGTTATGTTTTAATTAATTTTGATATTACTTAATGTATTACTTTAATCAATAGAACTTTATTGACTGACGATGAAATTGACACAAATTTTAAAAACTTGAGATTGTGTTTTCATTTTAAAATGAGTTATTTTAGGTAAGATTTATTTTGTTAAGTTTTATCAAAAGAAAGATTACCAAAACCTGCAACTAGTCAAACCTTGAATAATAAAAGGTTATGCATAGATATTTTTTCTGTTATTTAAAATAGAACACCAAGTATGTGCCCTTAGATAGTCATCATTTGGGGTGTAGTTTAATGTTATGGGTCACTGATCTCCGTAATAGGGTCATGGAAGAAATCTTTTTTTTTTTTTCTTTGAGTTGGAATCTCACTCTGTTGCCCAGACTGGAATGCAGAGGCACTCTCCTGGCCACTGTAGCCTTGACCTGCTGGGCTCCGTTGATCCTTCCACCTCAGCCTTCCAAGTAGCCAGAACTATAGGTGTGCGCTACCACTCCCAGCTAATTTCTGATTTATTGTAGAGATGAGATCTCGCCAAGTTGCCCGGGCGGGTCTCGAACCCTTGGGCTCAGGCAATCCATTTGCCTCGGCCTCCCAAAGTACTGGGATTACAGGCTGAGCTACTGAGCCCAGCCTAGAAATAATTTTTTTAAACCATGTCTTTTTGGTCCCATTACAAGAGAAACTTGACGAGACTAAAATCCTTAAATAATGATTTGATATTACCTTGTTGAATAATAGCAAAGTGTTCATAAGTAGACAGCGCTATGAGAGCAATTTTGGAATTTGAATATATTTGTAAACTATTTCTAAATTGAAGAGTTTGTGGCTAGTATCTCGTTGTCTAAGCCTCTTCGTATTTTTGTAAATTGTTAATCCCACTATGAGTTTTATAATTCACTTATTACATTGAAAGTAGCAGTTGTAAGAAATAAAATACATATAATCACAGCTCGAAAGACATTAGAGTTTGTATTTGCTATATCACTCGTATCTCCCAGTCTTCAGTACTTCCTAGTATTTTGTCTGAATCCAATTATATGTACAAAGCATCTGTCTTTGAGAGAATCGTTTGAGCCCAGGAGTTCAAGATCAGCTCGGGCAATATAGTGAGATCTACAGACAGATCCTTTGTACATATAAAGATATTTCAACCACATGTGAACACACAATTACATCCATTAAAATTTCAGTTAAGGCCAGGTTCAGTGGCTGCCTGTAATCCCGCGCCTTGGGTGGCTGAGGTGAGTGAATTGCCTGAGCCTGTGGGTTCGAGACCCGCTCGGGCAACCTGGCAAGACCTCGTCTCTACAATAAATCAAAAACTAACCTGGCGTGGTAGCATGCACCTGTAGTTCCAGCTACGTGGAAGGCTGAGGCAGAAGGATGGCCGGAGCCCAGCAAGTTGAGGCTGCAGTGGTCGGGAGCGGCCACTGCACTCCAGTCTGGGCAAGAGTGAGACTCCAACTCAAAAAAAACAAAAATTTAGTTGAGGGAGGCTGAGGTGAGGATCACTTGATGCCAGGAGTTTGAGATCAGCCTAGACAATAAGTGAAATCCCATGCTTATAAAAAATTTAAAAACTGAATGTGGTGCGGCGTACCTATAGTTTCAGTTTCTCAGGAGTTTAAGGTGGAGTGATTGCTTGAGCCCAGGAGTTTGAGTTTGCGGTGAGTTACGATTTACACCACTGCGCTCCAGCCAGAGATACAGAGCGAGAACCTGAGTCCAAAAAAAAATAAAATAAAATACTGATGTCTGTAACTCTTTATTTTATTTTATTTTATTTATTTATTTACTTGTGTTGGAGTCTCACTCTGTCGCCCAGACTGGAATGCAGTGACCGCTCCCGGCCACCGCAGCCTCAACCTGCTGGGCTCCGGCGATCCTTCCGCCTCAGCCTTCCAAGTAGCTGGAACTACAGGCGTGCACTACCATGCCCGGCTAATTTTTTATTTATTGTAGGGGTGAGGCCTCGCCAAGTTGCCCAGGCGGGTCTCGAACCCGCAGGCTCAAGCAATCCACTCACCTTGGCCTCCCAAAGCGTAGAATTACAGGCTGAGCCCGGTCTATTTTATTTTTAAACCTTTGAAAGGTCTATTTAGAAAGGGATATCAGGAGCTGGAGATAATCTAAAATTTGAAGCAAGGTAGTCAAGAACATCTTTAATCTGGGAGAGAAAAGGAGGTTTTACTTTATGAATGCTTGAGATAAAATATATATATTGAAATTCTCCATTATCTGATTATATTAAACAAAGCAAATTAATCACAGTGGGAATTTTTTGAATTTAACTTCAGAGATTATTTCAGTTTCTTGAGGACGTCAGTAAGAAATAAAAATTCTGCTTATGTTCCACCTTCTCTAACACATCCCTTTTATTCTAGTGATTACATATTGATAAAACTAGGCTTTTTTCATTTGGAGAAGATAATTACATTTCAGATTAATTGTTTTAGGTAAGATATGAGAATCCTTGCTTAGGCAAATAATTTCATCACTTATAAAGTCATATTATGGTTAAATTCTTAAGCTATAAAAAAATCCTCAACTAACTTTATCAATTTGAAATTAGGTAACACAGAAATTAATAAAGATCAAAAGGGAGATAGAAAAAAAAAGGACAAGAAAAAGAGAGAGGAAGATCAATCTAGTATGAGAGATGGTAAATTTTTAACTTTTTAAAGAAGTTTGTGTTGTGTCTTTTTAAAGACTTATGATTTCACTTTGTATATTTAGTTGTTGAAGGAAAATCTTGGATTTGATTTTTTTTTTTTTTTTAAAGGAATGGGTTTAGGGGCAAGCTTACAAAATAGTATCATCTTCCTAAAGTTTTCCTCTCTATTTCACAGCTCACCTAATCAGACCCTTCTAAATCGGCATATACAAAGTTGACAATGGTGAATTTCAGCATATTTAGCTATTAGGAACAAAATGAAAGCTGTGGAACTTATGTTTACCTATTTCACTAAAGTATTTATTCACAGCATTTTGTTTTCTTTTACTAGTCTGGAGAGACATAGGGCAAGAGTTTTTGTGTTTTGTCCTCTAGAGAAGCCTGTGTGTCATGGTCACATGGATTATTGTATAGCGGCCATTGAACAGTTTGAAATCTCCTAGTATAATATTTGATCATATGACTCTACCAGTGTTTTATGTTAATAAGATCCTTTTAATTAATAATTTCTTAAGAATGTATCTGTAGCATAATAGAAGACAAAAGAGAAGCAAGACATTTTCTGGCTTTGACAGTTGCATAATCTGGAGAAAAAGCAAGGTTTAAGATAAGCAAACAAGCCAGGTGCAGTGGCTCTTACTTGTAATCCCGGCACTTCCTCCTAAGGCTGAGGTGTGAGAATCATTTGAGTCCAGGAGTTTGAGACCAGTCTGGGCAACATAGTGAAACCTCACCTCTACCAAAAAAAATAAAAATTAGCCAGGCGTGGTCCCAGCTACTTGGGGGCTGAGGTGAGAGGATCTCCTGAGCCCAGGAGTTCCAGGCTGCGGAGATCTGTAATTGTGTCACTGCACTCCAGCCTGGGCAACAGAGTGAGACCCTGTCTCCAAAAAAAAAAAAAAAAAAAAAAAAGAGGAAAATCTTCTTGTTGTTGTTGTTTTTAATTTTAAAACATGCAATATAATTCAGGATTAGGTTTACAAGTGGTCATTGTACAGGTAAAGTTTGGGCCTCCCTTTGGTCCCCACTTTCCCTGTTTCCAATCGGGTACCCTTATTGATGTTGTGTCCCCCTCACTCCCACCCTGGCAGTATCCTGCTACTGCCAATCCCTTTCTTACAGTATTATTGTAAATGTTCAGGGTCTACTTAGGAGTGCGAACATGTGGTACTCTGTTCTTTGTTTCTGTGATAAATCACTGAGTATGATAGACTCTAAATCCACACAAGTTGTCCTTCTTTATGGCTACGTAATATTCCATTGTGTATATGCACCACATTTTTTTAATTCAGTCTGGTTTCAATGTGTAGCACAGTTGGTTCCATGTTTTTGCTATTGTGAATAGTGCTGCAGAAATAAAATCTTTTAAAAATATGAAAAGATGACACTATGAAAAAGGGGGGGAACACTTAACAGAAAAAATGGATCAGTTGTACATACTGATTTTTATCCTTATAATAGTACTATGTAAAATAGAAAAGTGTCCACATCCATCATGGACTAGAATTAGAATTGAGCCTTGAGCTACCACTGGTTTAACTTTATTTTTTTTTTTTTGAGTTGGAGTCTCACTCTGTTGCCCAGACTGGAGTGCAGTGGCCGCTCCCAGCCACCGCAGCCTCGACCTGCTGGGCTCCGGCGATCCTTCCGCCTCAGCCTTCCAAGTAGCCGGAATTACAGGCATGCGCTACCACGCCCGGCTGATTTTTTGGTTTATTGCAGAGATGAGGTCTCGCTGCCCAGGCGGGTCTCGAACCCGCAGGCTCAGGCAATACACTCACCTCAGCCTCCCAAAGGCGTGGGATTACAGGCTGAGCCACCGAGCCCGGCTCGGTTTAACTTTCTTAAAGCACCTCTTTGCTCAAACCCCATAGTGTTTCACTAGCCATTCAAACTGACTTCCAAGATTCCAAAAATTCTTCGTATTTTGCCTGTTGCCCCACTCTTCCAACCTTATATCTTGCCATGACCAATAAGAATGCTTTCTGATCATCTAGGAAGATTTCTTCATGATCTTTGAACTAGCAGTTCTTGCTGTCTCTTTCCTTGGAGGTCTCACTCTGACTGGACCTTTCCATAAAGCCTTATATTTTAAAAACCAAAATAAATAGAAAGCTCAAAAAGAAAGGTAGAAAAAAATCAAATGCCCTTAAGTGGACTATACACTCCAATTAAAAGTTAGAGACAGACTGTATTAAAAATACAAAATTTATCCAGTTGATATACTGTCTACAAAAGACACACCTGAAACAAAAGGACATAGATAAAGATGGAAAAATATATCTGGGCTGCATTCTAAGTAATATCTTTGTATTTATTTCCCCTTCACTAATATTTCTCTTCAGCTTTAAAGAGGCATTTGACCTTGAGGCACTGAGTTTTCTTCCCCTGTTGAGTTATTCATTTCAATTACTTTTAGACGTTCTCTCTGATTCTTTTTCAAACGCCTGGGTATTTGTTTATATTATTAGCCTCTTATTTCTTAAAACTTACTAAACAAATAAGTTATTGTAATTTATTTATCTTTAATTTTTTTTATTTTAGAGTTGTATGATACATGTGAGGATTTATATACATAAGTAGGTTGAATGCTGGTGAAGTTTGGGCTTCTAACTGGCCCTCTCTCCACCTGATAGTGGACCAGGTACCCAGTGTAATGCCATGTGTCTCCTCCCTCCCCTAGCAGTGACCAGTGTCTGCCAGTCCCACCTTTGTGCTTGTGTGACCAGTAATCAGGGGCCACACGTGAGAACATGTGGCATTCAGTTCTTTGTCTTAGTGATAGTTCACTTAGTCTCCAACTGCATCCATGTTGCTGAGAAGGCCATGATTTTGTACTTTTTATGACTGCATAATAGTCCATCATGTATGTGTACTACATTTTCTTTATCCAGTCCATGTTCAGTGGGCATCTGGAGTTGGTTCCATGTTTTTGCTATTGTGAAAAGGGCTGCAGTAAACGTGTGTTCAGGTGTCTTTTTTGTAGAATGATTTCTAAACATAGTTATTTTATATTCTGTGTCTGTTCTAATATATGAGGTCTTTATGAGTTTGGTCCTGCTGGCTCTCGCTTACTGTTTTGTTTCCACTTGTGCCTTGTGATTTTGACTGTTAACTCTAATTCTTCAGGTTTGGTGTGTGGAAATGTCTTCAGAGAGTATTTGCAAAGATTTGTACTTATTTCTACCATTTACTTGGTCACTAGCAATCCTGGACCACTTTAAAATCTCAGCCTGTGTTTTTTCGGGTTTTAAACCTGTTCAAGGCTTTGCTTGTAGTTACAGATTCTCAAGGTAGATTTATTTCCCCTTTCTACTCAGTACCAAGGTCCAGGTGAGTAGTTTTCTTATACCCCCTTTCTCTTTGTGTAGTAGAAAGGGGCTATAACACTTGAAGGGTAGCCTTCTGGAGGTCCCTGCTTTTTATTTATTTATTTTGAATCAGAGTCTCCCTCTTTCACCCAGTCCAGAGTGCAGTGGCACGATCACAACCTCCACAGCCTAGACTTGCTGGGCTCAGGCAGTTCTTCCGCCTCAGCCTTCCAACTAGCTGGAACTACAGGTGCCTGCCACCACACCTGGCTTTTTATTTATTGTAGAGACGAGGTTTCACCATGTTGCCCAGGCTTGTCTCAAACTCCTGGGCTTAGTCAAGGCTTTCACCTTCACCTCCCAAAATGCTGGGATTACAGGCATGAACCACCACTCCCGGCCAGGTTCTAGCTTTTTAGACAGGGACTCACCACCATGAATGAGCACTAGGTTTCATGTCCTATCTCTTTAACCCTGCCTAACAGTCGAACTGGAGCTCAAGGTTCACTAGTATTTGGCAGGTCTTATACTTTGTGGTTTTAAGTCATTGTGTATGTTTTCACTTTCCCAGCGGTACTACACATTCCTTGAAGATGGGAACTACAGAATTGACTTGCTTCATATCTAAAGTGCTGCACATAGGGAGAGCAATATAATGAGTGATAATGATAGAAATGTTAGCATCTATTTGTGATGGGCACTTTGTCTTATGTGTATTATCTCATTTAATATTTCCAACAGCCCTCCGAGGTAGATACTGTCCACTTCTTACTTTTTTTCCTTTCAGTTGGAGTCTCACTCTGTCACGCAGGCTGGAGTGCAGTGGCACGCTCCCGGCCACCGCAGCCTAGACCTGCTGGGCTCCAGCGAACCTTCTACCTTAGCCTTCCAAGTAGCCAGAACTACAGGCGCGCGCTACCATGTCCGGCTAATTTTTTATTTTTATTGTAGGCGCGGGCTCAGGCAATCCACTAGCCTCGGCCTCCCAAAATGCTGGGATTGCAGGCTGAGCCACTGAACCTGGCCACACATCTTACTGTTGAGGCACCTGAGATACAGAGGACTTGAGTAACTTGCCCAAGCTCATATAAAGGAGCCAGTGTTCACCTCAAAGCAGACTAACTCCAATGCCTGCATTCTCTTAACTATTATGCCCATGAGGTTTTATTTGAGGATAATAGCAGGAAATGTAGCATTATAGGATGAGATGATGTATGGAGTCTTGTATACCATGAAGAAATAAGTATAATGTTTTAGGAAAATTAAGGTGGTAATTGTATTAAAGATTGAGATGGCAGTCACATACCAGTATAAAAATGATGGACTAACTGTAACTTGATAACGTGTAGTCAGATGACTCTCAGTGTTTTTAGTCCAGAAGACAAAGAAATGGTCATGTTAATGACAGAAGGTTTCTGGTGTTTCTAATAACAGCATTATTGAGATAAAAGTCACCCTTTTAAAGTATACAATACAGTGGTTTTTATCATACTCCTGGTTGTGCTGCCATGGCCACTGTCAAATTTCAGAACATTATCAACCCCGGAAGAAAATTAATTTATTTGACATTTAAGTTAGAGAGCAGTCCATCTTTTATACAAAAATGACAAAGTAACATACTTCATTCTACTGAATAGTAACTTAGACCTGTAATCATTTAGCTATTTTTCTAAATTGAATCAAGATTTGATACACAGACTAGATTGAGAACACATGCCTAAGTTGTTTTTCTCTTTTAACTATTGAAATCCCTTAGCATTTGATTTATGGATTTAAGTACTCCCTTATGTCATAAACAAGATATGGCTCAGCTGATATTTTCCTTTTTGTTAGCGTGACATTTTTGTTTTTAATATTAGCATAATCTTTTTGTTAAGTATCAAGAGAAGAAATGTAAAACCTAACTTGTTTAAACTACCAAGAAAATAGTTTTAGGAAGGAGATGTCTAGGTTTGCCTAAAAACTTTCATCACTTTCCATTTTCATTTAAGATGCCAGTGACAGTGGGCGCTCTTATAAAACAGTGCTGGATCGTTGGAGAGAGTCTCTCCTATCTTCTGCGAGCCTGTCCCAGGTTTTTCTTCACCTGTCCACCTTGGATCGTAGTGTGATCTGGTCTAAATCTATACTGAATGCTCGTTGCAAGATATGCCGAAAGAAAGGTGATGCTGAAAACATGGTGCTTTGTGATGGCTGTGATCGGGGTCATCATACCTACTGTGTTCGACCAAAGCTCAAGGTATTTTTTTTCCTCCTGCTTCTCAGATTAGAATTGAGATGTTGAGATTTTGAACGGTAGATTATTAATGATCATTGACGTGATTTGTTCAGAGTGTGCCTGAAGGAGATTGGTTTTGTCCAGAATGTCGACCAAAGCAACGATCTAGAAGACTCTCCTCTAGACAGAGACCATCCTTGGAAAGTGACGAAGAAATGGAAGACAGTGTGGAAGGTGAGGATGATGAAGTTGATGGTGACGAAGAAGAGGGGCAAAGTGAGGAGGAAGAATATGAGGCAGAACAAGATGAAGATGACTCTCAAGAAGATGAAGACATCAGGTAAGTCTTACAATACAGTGACAGCCAGTAAGTCTTATTAAGTAGACAGTCTCTTGGTTGCTCAAAGACAAATGGAACAATTGGGGTCTGTAACTCTTTAACATATGTGACTTGAAGGTCCCCTTCGTTTTTGTTTTTTTTTTAAACATTGTGAATGTCCAAAAATATTCTAAGGGAGTATTGGTGATTTCAGGAGTCTACAAAGAGCAAGTGATGAATGTCAGGAAGTGTACTCCTGCCACATTAGCACCCAGAAACAGCTTCTATACCACCATGTAACCAAGTATTCTACAACTTAGCAAGCTATGTCACTCAGGCCTAATCAAGCCTCGACATTCTTGCTACACTGAGTCAATCTTCCCTTACTTGACCCTTTCTTTTCATGGCTGAAATAAATATTTATATCTACAAGGTAGATGTACAGGAATGTCTCAAAAATATTGTGGGTCAATTCCAGACTTCCATAATAAAGCATACCACACAAATTTCAGGGGGGGGTTCCATTGCATATGAAAATTTCTATTAAGTCTATTAGTGTGCAATCGCATTATGTCTTTAAAAATAATGTACATACCTATGCCTTAATTTAAAAACACTTTAAGCTGGGCTTGATGGCTCAGGCTGTAATCCCACGCCTTGGGAGGCTGAGGTGAGTGGATTGCCTGAGCCCGCGGGTTTGAGACCCGCCTGGGCAACTTGGCGAGATCTCATCTCTACAGTAAATAAAAAATTAGCTAGGTGTGGTAGCACGCGCCTGTAGTTCCAGCTACTCGGATACTTGGAAGGCTGAGGCAGAAGGATCGCCGAAGCCTAGCAGGTCGAGGATGTGGTGGCCGGGAGCGTGACACTGCACTCCAGTCTGGGCGACAGAGTGAGACTCCAACTCAAAAAAAAAAAAAGAAAAGAAAAGAAATTTAGTCTAGGATAAGTCTGTTTTACAGAAAATTTATATAGACTTTATTGGCTAAATAGAGCAAGAAGAATAGACCTAAACATGTGTTTATTATTGCTCTGTAGAATAATTGTGTTTTCTATTTATAGCCCACCAAAACGAGGAAGACAAGTTAGACTACCAGTTAAAACAAGAGGGAGACTTACCTCTTCTTTCTCAAATCGTGGCCAACGACAAGATCCTGGAAGATACCCTTCAAGGAGTCAGCAGACTACACCCAAAACAACTGTTTCATCTAAAACTGGTAGAAGCCTAAGAAAGATAAATTCTGCTCCTCCCACAGAAACAAAATCTTTAAGAATCGCCAGTCGTTCTACTCGCCACAGTCATGGTCCACTGCAAGCAAATGTATTTGTGGAATTACTTAGTCCTCGTAGAAAACGCAGAGGCAGGAAAAGTGCCAATACTTCATCAGAAAGTAGCCCCAACTTCTCCAACTTCAGAGTCATTGCCACAAAGTCAAGTGAACAGTCAAGATCTTTAAATGTTGCTTCAAAACTTTCCCTCCAAGATAGTGAATCCAAGAGAAGATGCAGGAAAAAACAATCTATAGGTATGAAGAAGTCTAATTTAAACTCTTCCTTACCTAACGTAATTGAATAATTTGGAAATAATGAATATTGCAATACTTTGGATCATTTTTTAAAGGCTATCACTGAGATACACAGTTATTAGGGAGAAATCTGACCTGAAGCATACTATTCATTGAAGGGGCAGCTATATAGGGACTAAAGGTAAATGATATTACTAGTCTTTCTACTGGAGTAACAGGGTAATGTACTTTGTAGATGATATTCTGTTTTTAATCGAAATACTTGGCCAATATTTGAACAGTCTCAGTATACTACATCGTAACACATTTCATTCTCTTCCATCTTCTCCTCCCTCAAAACATACATACTCATCATCACTTAGACAAGCTACATTAGATTAGTTGGTAAGATTTCATCTGAAATACTGAATTTGCAGATAAGGGGCAGGATCAGGCAGTAATGTTTTTAGGGAGTGATCACCAGCTTTCTTTTTAATTCTGATATTTGTTTATAAAGAATATAATCCAGGCTGGGCGTGGTGGCTCATGCCTATAATCCCAGCACTTTGGTGAAAGGATGAAAGGTGAAAGGATTGTCTGAATCTGCGGTTTGAGACCAGCCTAGGCAACTGAGACCTCATCTCTACCTTAAATCAAAAATTAGCAGGACGTGGTAGCGCGTGTCTGTAGTTCCAGCTACTTGGAAGGCTGAGGTGGAGGAAGGATCACCTGAGCCCAGCGGGTCAAGGCTGTGGTGGCCGTGAGTGTGCCACTGCCCTCCACCCCAGGTGACAAAGTGAGACTTCGACTCAAAAAATAAAAATAAAAGAATATAATCCTAATCCTTTTTGTTAATGTCAATAGTAATAAAACTTTGATATTTCACCCCAAAAAAATGAAGTTAAACATTAAAAAAATGCTACTGTTGTCAGGGATGGTAGCTCATGACTATAATCCTAGCATTTTGGGAAGCCAAGACAGGAGGATTGCTTGAGCCCAGGAGTTTGAGACTTGTCTGGGAAACATAGCAAGACCTCATCTCTACAAAATCAAAAAAATTATCTTGGCATGGTGTCACATGCCTGTTAATCCCAGCTACTCAGGAGGCTGAGGCAGAAGGATTGCCTGAACCCAGGAGATAGAGCCTACATTGAACTGTGATTGTGCCACAGTACTCCAGCCTGAGTGACAGAGTTAAGACTCCAACTCAGAAAAAAGAAGAACGGTAGATAGGTTGTATTGCATTGTTCAGACACAGCAGGATTAAAGAATTCATGGGTGAGGAATGGCACATAACCTGTTTATGCAGTCATCAGATTGTCAGGTCTTGGAGGGAAGTGATAATTTTGTACCAATCAAGATCTAATTTGGCTTTTCCTGTCCCCTTATCTGTTTTGCTCTTCCCCAATTCTCTAGCCTTTTTGGAGAAATAATATGCCTGAAACGTTTTTATTCAAAAAACTATGTGAGAAAAAGCTTTTTAATTGAATTGTGAAGTTACTCAAACTGGTTCTAAGACAGATAAAGGGGGAAATGTGTGGACACTGCAAGAAGAGAATTCATACACCTGAATTCATACTACCCTTTCCTACCAATGTATACACCTTAGATTTCATTATACTACTTTCTGGGTCTGTAAGAAAGCATTGTGCTCTAAGAAAATTTTCCATATATTAAAATTAAGATTTATAAGCGTGATCTTTTTTTTTTTTTTGAGTCAAGAGTCTCACTCTGTCACCCAGGCTGGAGCACAGTGGCACGATTGTGGCTTACTGTAGCCTCAACCTCCTGGGCTCAAGCTATCCTTCCACCCTAGCCTCCCAAGTAGCTCCCAGGCGTGCACCACCATGCTCAGCTAATTTTTTTATTGTTTTCATAGAGATGAGGTCTTACTATGTTGCCCAGGCTGGGCTCAAGCAGTCCTCCTGCACTGTACTCCCCCAAAGTACTGGTATTATAGGTTTGAGCCACTGTGCCTGGCCTATAAAAATAATCTTTTACTTTATCATTGAGAATTGCTTTTCCATTATGCAAGGTAAAGCCTAGCTTCTAGATCTGAAAAGGTTACTTTCTTAACAATGTGCTTTAGGAAATATTGGAGAATTGCTTAGTGTAGTTGAAAAAGTATTATGAGGGCGGGCGCAGTAGCTCACACCTATAATCCCAGCACTTTGGGAGTCAGAGGTGAGAGGACTGCCTGAGCCAATGGATTCAAGACCAACCTGGGCAACTTGGCAAGACCTCATCTCTACAGTAAATCAAAAAATTAGCTGGACTTGGTGGCACATGCCTGTAATTCCAGCTACTTGGAAGGTGGAAGCATCACCTGAGCCTAGCCCAGAGTGAGACTCCAAAAAAAAAATAAAATTAAAGTATTGTGAATAAAATTGAGTAAAAGTAATCCACAAACTTTGTGTTCTAGATGTTCCTTTTGCATCACACTCTTTTTACAATCTATTCCCAATGAAAGTTTAATTCAACTGGAAATTTTTTTAAATTGGAAAATATAGTTTATTTTAAAAGTAAATTAGAGAGAAAGAAAGAGGAGATTCACCTCCCCAAGGTAGGGAAGGGGGCCAAAGCCAGGAAACATGTGTCAGCCATAGCTCAAAGAGCACATCCCACACCAGAATCTAGTAAGGCAATAGCCTCAACTGGAAATTTTTAAGATCAAAAGGAAATAATAAATATTTGGTCCAGATTTCCATATCTCTCAGAAAGTAAATTAGTTAACCTCTCAGTGTAGAGTGTCTATTTTCTGCTTAAATTGGGTTTGTATTTGAATATCTGTTTAGCTTGTGGTAATCAAACATTTTGTTTTATCACCCCAAATGTTTTAATTATTTACTCAGAGTCATCTCCTGTGACACTGAATCGAAGGAGTTCTGGTCGACAGGGAGGAGTTCATGAATTGTCTGCTTTTGAACAGCTTGTTGTAGAATTGGTACGACATGATGACAGCTGGCCTTTTTTGAAACTTGTTTCTAAAATCCAGGTAATAACATTACTAAATTTGATAAAATGTGTTCATGTATTTTATCTGATTTAGTCTGCGTGGTAACTTTGAAGTAGTCAAAACATCTGCTATTCACTATCTTTTTTTGGGGGGGGAACCACTTAGAAGGCTAGTTTCTGTACTGAAAATAATGAAGTTAGACAGCATAGTTAGTCTATGTGTAGCAGAATGTGATGTGGTGTCTAGCAGAGGTAGAACAGTGTTATAGTGCTGTGATAGAAGTTACCATGGTATTGCACAAGTAGAGAAGAAAAGGAGATAGATATGAGCGTTTCCGAGGGAGAAAATAAGGGAAGTTAGAGAGTTTTTTATGGAAGAACTATTTGGACTGGTCGTTGAAGAAAGATGGAATTTCAACAGTGAGAAACGGAATAAGGATGGTTCAGGGAAGAGGGAATAGAAGCTAAACACCCGGAAGTGAGAAGGTGGAGAGTGGGGCTAGTTTGAGTGGAGGAGAGGGTGTCTTCGGAAGGCTCAGGCACAACTGTGTTGTAACGAGTCTCACTTGTCAGTGTGTGGGCAGAGGTTTCGGAATGGAGAAGTGACATCAGAATTCTGCTTTGAGATTTCCAGAGCAAGAATGTGAAAGATTAGTTAATATTAAATAGCATCTAAAAAATTAAATCTTGTTTGACTCGCTTTTCCTGGGTAGTTTTTATCCTGAATTAAACTTTGTAACATACATTTTATTCCTTACTACAAATTCAGTAGTGCTCATTTTAAAAAATTTTTCCTAGCCAGGCTTGGTGGCTCAGCCTGTAATCCCATGCCTTGGGAGGCCGAGGTGAGTGGATTGCCTGAGCCCGTGGGTTCGAGACCCACCTGGGCAATTTGGCAAGACCTCATCTCTACAATAAATCAAAAAATCAGCCAGGCATGGTAGCACGCGCCTGTAGTTCCAGCTACTTGGGAGGCTGAGGCAGAAGGATCGCCGGAGCCCAGCAGGTCGAGGCTGCGGTGGCCGGGAGCGACAGAGTGAGACTCCAACTCAAAAAAAAAAATTTTTCTTTTGGTCCAAGTGACAAATTTTTATAGATACATATACATATATATATATTTCTCTGTAGAGAGAGAAGGAAAGAGCCACAAGCACTGCCATAATTTTTTTCTTTTCACAGTAAATAGTTAACATTTTTAATGGTATCACATAGGCGTCTACATTAATATAGTGACTGAAACTATATTATGTAACTTTAATGGAATAATAGTAATCAGAGGTTAATAATTAGTCTATTTTTAAGTGCAAAATGTTATGTATTTTACCACTTATTGCCAATTTCAGCGTGGATAGATATATTGGAATTATTTTACAGGTCCCAGACTACTATGACATCATCAAAAAGCCCATTGCCTTAAATATAATTCGTGAAAAAGTGAATAAATGTGAATATAAATTAGCATGTAAGTAATTCATGTTTTTCTTTGATAATTATTGTTGATTAAAGGAGAAGCTGTTATTCCTTTGTTTTGAATGATGTATGTTAATGTAGTTGTATAATAGCATCCCAAGGGATCTCTAAAAAGTTCAAATCTGGTTTGGAGATGGGGAGGAAAAAACAAATTAACTCTAGGTTAGAGTTGGGGGGGGAAGTTCTTAAAATCCTTATTAGTGTACGTGGAGATGAAAGATGGATCAGGATGAAATGAGATATTTTATAGAATCTAATCTTATTCAAAGAGGTTCTTTATAATTACATAACACATGAAATTACATAATTGCATCTTTTTTTGTTGTTTTTTGTTTGGAGTCGTAGTCTCACTCTGTCGCCCAGACTGGAGTGCAGTGGCCGCTTCCGGCCACCGCAGCCTCGACTGCTGGGCTCCGGCGATCCTTCCGCCTCAGCCTTCCAAGTCGCTGGAACTACAGGCGCGTACTACCATGCCCGGCTCATTTTTAAAAATTTATTGTAGAGATGAGGTCTCGCCAAGTTGCCCAGGCGGGTCTCGAACCCGTGAGCTCAGGCAATCCACTCACCTCGGCCTCCCAGAGGCGCGGGATTACAGGCTGAGCCACCAAGCCTGGCTAATTGCACAGTTTTAATAAAACAGTTTTTAAATGTTTATAATTAAGCAAATTTAAACCTCAGTTCTGCTACCTTATTTCAGTCTTCTCTTTCTAAAGAAAATAGTGGGCTTCCGTTTTTTAAATGACATTTCCAGAAATGATACAAACAAAAAGTTATAATGTATGTACTTTCATTCTAATCTTGTTTGCTTTTTTCCTCTCTAGCTGAGTTTATTGATGATATTGAATTAATGTTTTCGAACTGCTTTGAATACAACCCTCGTAACACCAGTGAAGCAAAAGCTGGGACTAGACTTCAAGCGTTTTTTCATATTCAGGCTCAAAAGCTTGGACTCCATGTCACACCCAGTAATGTGGACCAGGTCAGCACACCACCAGCTGCAAAAAAGTCACGAATCTAATTTTGTCCTTCTGCAGGATATATTTGAGGAAAAACAAATTGTTCGTGAAAACGGAACATTAAATCATGCTCTAAAGCAGACATATGTATAAAGCAATAACAACTGATTGACCACATGGAAATGTGGCCTGCACTATATTCTCAATTTACCCTTAAGCACTCAGGAGAATGTAGGAAAGATTTCCTTTGCTACAGTTTTGTTCAGTTTCTAATAAGTTTGATAGATGTATTGGATACAGTACTGGTTTACAGAGGGTTTTGTACATTTTTTAGATCATTCATGTGTCCAGGTATCTTGGAAAATATTTTTTCACTTACGGATCATTTTGTTATTGACGACTTTTAGAAGTTGTGGTATTAAGGGAGATTTCTCTACAGAGATGAATCTTATTCTGCTATAACACAGTTTTTTTAAATGTGTAAATGTCCAGAAATTGTTTAATGAACATATCCTTTCAACACTACACATGAATGAATCCAATTTTCTATCCTGGAAGTGCTGTACCAGTGCTGGCTGGAGGTATTGAGTCTGAGTTTATTAACTAGATATTTATTTAGCATTCAGAGTAATTTGTGAATTTGTTTTGTATTTATAAAATTTATACCTGAAAAGTTCTTTAAATTTTTTAAACCTTTATTGTGTTTTTGTTTTATTTCTCTAACTTCCTTAATGATCAATCAAAAAAAGATAACAACCTCCCTTTTCCCTGACAGTTTTACAGAACTGTATTATAAGTTTCTATGTACAACTTTTAAGTGTACAAATAAAATGATAACATTTTTTCAAGTAATCTGAATTTCTGGAATTTCTACAAATCAGAATTGGACTTGTGTGTGTGCTACATACAGACAATAGGAACCAGTGATTTATTGTAGCTGAGTCTCTATAGCAGTAATGTGTATCTTTTTCTGCCCATACCCTTGAGTATACCTGTAATCCCAACACTCTGGGAGGCTGAGGCAGAAGGATTGTTGAGTCCAGAAGTTCAAGACCAACCTAGGCAACATAGTGAGACCTCACCTCTACAAAAAAATTAGCCTGATGTGGTTGCATGCACCTGTAGTCCCCACTACTCGAGAGGTTGAGGCAGAAGGATCGCCGAGGCCCAGGAGGTCGAGGCTGCAGTGAGCTGAGATCGTGCCATGGCACTCCAGTCTTGGTGGCAGTGTGAAACCCCAATTCAAATAAATAAATACTAGAACAACTAGGCAGAAAATAATGAAGAACATAAAAGAGCTAAAGACTACCAACCAAAGATTTATAGGTATTTTTTGTTTTTGTTTTTGTTTTTTTTGAGTTGGAGTCTCACTCGGTCACCCAGACTGGAGTGCAGTGGCCACTTCCAGCCACCGCAGCCTCGACCTGCTCCGGCGATCCTTCCACCTCAGCCTTCCAAGTAGCCCGAATTACAGGCAGCGCTGCCACGCCCGGCCGATTTTTTGATTTATTGTAGAGATGAGGTCTCACTGCCCAGGCAGGTCTTGAACCCGCGATTTATAGGTTTTTAGAACATTCCACCCGACAAAAAATACGCATTCTTTTCAGTTATCCACAGAACATACACCAAAGTGAGTCATATCATGTTGAGGCCATAAAACAACCCTCAAAAATTTTATTTATTTATTTATTTATTTATTTATTTTATTTATTTATTTTTTTTTGAGTTGGGGTCTCACTCTGTCGCCCAGACTGGAGTGCAGTGGCCGCTCCCGGCCACCGCAGCCTCCACCTGCTGGGCTCCGGCGATCCTTCCGCCTCAGCCTTCCCAGTAGCCGGAACTACAGGCATGCGCTACCACGCCCAAATGATTTTTTGATTTATTGTAGACTGCCCGGGCGGGTCTCGAACCCATGGGCTCAGGCAATCCACTCACCTCAGCCTCCCAAAGGCGTTTAAAAGAATGGGAATTATATAGAGTGTTACCTGTGGCCACGTGGACTCAAACTAGAAATGAATAATGGAAATATAACAGGAAAAATCACCAAAACTTGGAAACGAAACCAAACACTTGTAAATAACCCATAGGTCAAAGAGAAAGTATAGAGAGAAATACAAAATACATTAAACAATGAAAATGAAAAAAAATACTTTTTTCCAAGCCATATGCTGCTTCCCTAATACTCTTCCTCCACTTCAACTCAACTCTTTTTCTCTCTAAAGTCTAAACTAACTAGGTCAGAGTCCACAGATAATTGCATTTAACTTACTGGGTGGTATAACAATGCTATCTGCTAGGACAAGCTAAGATAAAGGGCCCACCAGTCCAGACCTTTTCTTGATAATTTCTAGGAAATGGGCAAACCACAAATCAAAAGAACATCTGGATCTGGAATCCATCCTGTATAATAATAGAAGGCAAGAGATCTGTAACTAAAGCAACTATAGTTGATGGACTCACTATGTATGATTCGGCTACATCTGGTAGAATTAGAGAAAGCATGTAGAGTTCACATGTGTTAGAAATTCTAGATCAAAGACTCTTAGCTTTAGCTCTTTCCAAATAAAACTAAAGCATCTGCCATCCCCCCAAAGATCCAGAAGTTCTTAGTCTCTTAAATGTGCATGTTAACTTGAAGGTAAAAATTCCAAAGTCAAAATCTTTTTTTTCTTGCAGTAGTCTTTAAAAAATTTTTTAAATTGACAACAATTATATATGTCATGTACAACATGATGTTTTGACATGTATACATTGTAGAATGGCTAAATCAAGCTAATATATATATATTACCTGACATATTTTTCTGATGAAGACACTTAAAATCTGTAATTTTCTTTTTTTTTTTGAGTCAGAGTCTCACTCTGTCACCAGGCTGAAGTACAATGGCACGCTCATGGATGGCTACCACAGCCTTGACCTGTTAGGCTCAGGCAATGCTTCCACCTCAGCCTTCCAAGTAGCTAGAACAACAGGCTCATGCCACTGCGCCCGGCTAACTTTTCTTGATTTATTGTAGAGACGAGGTCTCACCAAGTTGTCCAGGCTGGTCTTGAACCTGTGGGCTCAGGCAATCCTCTCGCCTCTATCTCCCAAAGTGCTGGGATTATAGGCATGAGCCACCGTGCCTGGCTAAAATATGTAATTTTTGGCCAGGCTCAGTGGCTCAGCCTGTAATCCCAGCACTTT
>NW_007258430.1:710022-713598 GCF_000164805.1 Carlito syrichta
TGGCCGGGAGTGGCCACTGCACTCCGGTCTGGGCGACTGAGTGAGACTCCAACTCAAAAATATAAAATAAAATCTGTAATTTTTGAGAATACAGTGCATTATTAACTATAGTCACTAGTTGTACAATAGATCTCTTGAACTTTCTTCTTACTGAAATTTTGTATCCTTTGACCAACATGTCCCCAAACCCCGTCCCCAACCCCTGGTAACCACCGTTCTACTCTGTACTTCTGACGGCACTCCAGTTTGGGTGACCAGAGACACTGACTCAAAAAAAGTTAACAAATAATGGTCAGCCGGGTACAATGGCTCACACCTATAATCCCAGCACTAATACCCAGAGTATTAGAACAAACACTTGGAGAGTAATTTGGCATTTTTAGTGAAGTTGACCCACAATTCTGCCTCTGGAGAAACTCTGGGCTGTGTGTTGGAGACACATCCAAGGATACTCACTGCAGCATTGCTTATAATACTGGAAAACGGAAATGTCCCAAATGTCCATAAGCAAGAAATGGATAAATTGTAGAATCTGACACGGAAATACAACATGGCAATTATGAATTAGCTAAATTTACAAAAGTAAATGTGGATGAATCTTAAGGGCTTACCGTTGAGTAGACAAAGTGAGTTACAAAGTGGGTACATGTGTAAAATGTTTACCTCTACTAAGCAATTCTGCATATTGTTTAGGAGTAAAATGCATTTGTAGTAAAAATACAAAATCAAGGTCAGGGCCGGGTGCGGTGGCTCACACTATAATCCCAGCAATTTGGGAGGCTGAGGTAGAGGATTGCCTGAGTCCACAGGTTCAAGACCAGCCTGGGCAACTTGGTGAGATCTCATCTCTACAATAAATCAAAAATTAGCCAGGCATGGTGGTACGTGGCACCTACCTGTAGCCCCAGCTACTTGGAAGGCTGAGGTGGGAGAGTCGCCTGAGCCCAGCAGGTGGAGGCTGCAGTGGCCGTGAGCGTGCCACTGCTCTCCAGCCTGGGCAACAGAATGAGACTCTGACTCAAAAAAAAAAAAAAAAATCAAGGACAGGAAGATTTATATGCTTACCTCTGGGATTAAAGAGGGGTACAAAGAGTGCATTCACCGTATCTGTAGCTAAAAAGAAAGCCCACCGGCTGGGCGCATTGGCTCATACCTATAATCTCAGCACTTTGGGAGGCCGAGGTGAGAGGATTGCCTGAGCCCAGGGGTTCGAGACCAGCCTGGCAACTTGGCCAGACCTCATCTCTACAATGAATCAAAAAATTGGCTGGGCGTGGTGGCGTGCGCCTGTAGTTCCAGCTACTTAGAAAGCTGAAGCAGAAGGATCACCTGAGCCCAGCAGGTCAAGGCTGCGGTGGCCGTGAATGTGCCACCGCCCTCCAGCATGGGTGACAGAGTGAGACTCCAACTCAAAAAAAAAAAAAGCTCATGTAAATTTGGCAAAAAGTTCATGTTAGCTGAATAAGGTGGTGATAGCACATGGTGTTACTCTATTTTCCTATATATGAAATATTTCATTTTAAAAATATAAATTGCCAACTGTGAGAGAGTGATTTGCCCAGAAATTAGAAAGAAAAATTCAGAGAAATTCAACAAACCAAGTAGGGCTAAGGATTCGAAGTAAAATTATTCCAGGTATACTGTAGCATTTATATTAGCTGAAGTTTCTAGCAAGAGTATTTGTGAGAGATAAAGTGGCTCAGTTTAAAAACAAATCTCTTAAATATGTAAAGAAATATATTCAGCTGGCCCTTGAACAATATAGGTTTGAACTGCATTAGTCTACTAATACTCAGATTTCCTTTAGCCATGCCTAAGACAGCAAGACCAAGCCCTCCTCCTCCTCCTCAGCCTACTCAGCATGAAGACGATGAGGATGAACTTTATGATGATCCACTTCCACTTTTTTTAATTGAGTTGGCGTCTCACGCTGTCACCCAGGCTGAAATGCAGTGGCATGCTAAGGGCCACTGTAGCCTTGACCCACTTCAACCTCAGCCTTCCAAGTAGCTGGAACTACAGGTGCACACCACCACACCTGGCTAATTTTTTGATTTCGTTGTAGAGACGAGGTCTTGCCAAGTTGTCCAGGCTGCTCTCAAACCCTTGAACTCAAGCAATTCTCTCACCTCAACCTCGCAAAGTGCTAGAATTACAGGCATGAGCCACCAAGCCCAGCCTCACTTCCACTTAAAAGAAAGTATAGTTTCACTTCCTTATGATTTTTCGCTATCACATTTTCTCCTCTCTAGCTTAGTTTATTGTAAGAATACAGTATATAACCGGGCTCGGTGGCTCAGCCTGTTATCCCGCGCCTTGGGAGGCTGAGGTGAGTGGATTGCCTAAGCCTGCAGGTTCGAGGCCCGCCTGGGTAACTTGGCGAGACTTCATCTCTACAATAAATCAAAAAATCAGCTGGGCATGGTAGTGGGTGCCTGTAATTCCGGCTACTCGGAAGGCGGGGGCGGAAGGAGCGCCGGAGCCCAGCAGGTCGAGGCTGCGGTGGCCGGGAGCGGCCACTGCACTCCAGTCTGGGCGACAGAGTGAGACTCCAACTCAAAAAAAAAAAATACACATATGTAAAAAATATGCATTAATGGCTGTTTATGTCATCAGAAAGGCTTCTGATCAACAGTAGGTTAGTAGTCAAGTTTTAGGAGAGTCAAAAATCATACTCGAATTTTCAACTGTGTGGGGAGTTGGCGTCCCTAAACCCCCTGCATTGTTCAAGAGTCAAATGTTCTGCAATTCTGAATTCAGTGCAGAAAAGCTCTCAATGCAAGAGAAATGCAATTTGATATAAAATTCAGTGGACATTAAGCTGACACCAATTCAGTGCAGAAAAGCTCTCAATGCAAGGGAAATGCAATTTGATATAAAATTCAGTGGACATTAAGCTGACACCATAGTTAACATCATTCTCTTTACAAGATAATGGATAATACCACACTTGGCTCCCTAACACACTCTCCCAGCTACTAAGGTCAACAAATAGTTTTCATTTCATAACCCTTTCTGCTTGGAGACTGAAGATTCTTTCTACAGGCTCACTGAAATCCAGGACACTTTACAAATCTGGTGAAACAAATCGCTGTGAATTCCTGTAGTACTCCGACTCAGGTTCTTGGAATGTAGTTTATTCTTACACTAATAAGACTAGTTTATAATGGCAAGTTCCAAATGGGATTTAGTCAGCAGGTAACTCTGAAAGGATGACCTATAATGAAAGCCTGCTGAAAATGAACACCTGATGTGAGCCCTTTGGAAGAAATAAGCGTGACATACATAGGAAGCCAGTGCCTCTCAATGAATTGACTGATAGGTTGTCAAAAGCTATATTTATGAGAAAAAAGCACAGGCAACACAGTCATCATCTGTCTGATCCCATGATCTCTGCATGGCCTCGTTCATGCTGACATTCTAAACATGTTTTGTTTTTTGTTTTTTTTGAGTTGGAGTCTCGCTCTGTCGTCCAGACTGGAGTGCAGTGGCCGCTCCCGGCCACAGCAGCCTCGACCTGCTGGGCTCCGGTGATCCTTCTGCCTCAGCCTTCCAAGTAGCTGGAACTACAGGCGC
>NW_007258430.1:713618-719820 GCF_000164805.1 Carlito syrichta
TTTTTTTTTGAGTCAGCCTCAACCTCCTGGATTTAAGTGATCCTCCTGGCTCAGCCTCCCAAATAACTGGTACTACAGGTGCATACCACCATGCCTGGCTAATTTCTGAAAATTTTTTTTTGAGTTGGAGTCTCACTCTGTCGCCCAGATTGGAGTGCAGTAGCTGCTCCCGGCCACTGCAGCCTCGACTTGCTGGACTTCAGTATCCTTCCGCCTCAGCCTTCCAAGTAGCTGGAACTACAGGTGTGCGCTACCACGCCTGGCTAACTTTTTGATTTATTGTAGAGATGAGGTCTCACCAAGTTGCCCAGGCGGGTCTCAAACCCACAGGCTCAGGCAATCCACTCACCTCAGCCTCCCAAAGCGCGGGATTACAGGCTGAGCCACAGAGCCCAGCTCTCTGAAATTCTTAAAAGAGCTGCAAACTTAAATCCAAAATCTCTCTACATCATTTAATACTATAGAACACTTTTTTCTCCCTGTTTTTATTTATTGTAAAAAATTTAAAAACATTAAAAAAATTATCCCTATAATCCCATCAGCCTAATAAATTGCTTTAATCCTAGACATATACAGAGCATGCTGTTCCACAGCAACAGAATATACATTCTTTTCAAGGGCTCACTAACATTCTCCAGGAGAGATCATAGGTTAGGCCACAAAACAGGTTTAACACATTTAAGAAGTGTGACATATCAAGTATCTTTTCTGAGCAAAATGGTATGAGACTAGAAATCAGTAACAGGAGTAATCTTGGAAAATTCACAAATATTTGAAAACTAAACAACATGATCCAACGGGCCAAATAAAAAGTTAAAAGGAAAATTTTAAATATCTCAGCTGGGCACAGTGGCTCACGCTTGTAAACCCAGCACTTTGGAAGGCTGAGACAAAAGGCTTCCTTGAGCCCAGGAGTTTGAGACAAGCCTGGGCAACATAGTGTGACTCCGTCTCTACAAAAAATTCAAAGATCAGTCAGGTATTGTGCTTGATTATAGTTCCAACAACTCAGGAGGCTGAGGATTGCTTGAGTCCAGGAGTTCAAGGCTGCAGTGAACTATGATCGTGGCACTGCACTTCAGCCTGGGTGACAGAGTGATAATCTTGTATCTAAAAAAAAAAAAAAAAAATCTTGAGATAAACAAAAATGAAAATACAACATATCAAAACATGGGATGCAGCAAAGTCAGTCCCAAAATGGAAGTTTATAGCATCAAAAAATAAAAAAGATCTAAAATAAGCAACCTATGATTACCTGAAGGAAATAGAAAAAGAAGAGTAAAGGAAGCCTAAGCTTAGCAAAAAGAAGGAAAAAACAAAGATCAGAGCAAAAATAAATAAAATAGAGACTAGAAAAACAGTAGAAAGGATAAACAAAACTAAAAGTTGGTTTTGGTTTTTTGAAAAGATAAAATTGACAAAACTTTAGCTAGCCTAATGAAAAAATTCAGCCTAGGCAACATAGTAAGACCTCATCTCTACAAAAAAAAATCAGAAAAACATCTGGGTGGTGTAATTCCGCACCTTGGGAGGCTGAGGTGAGTGGATTGCCTGAACCCACGGATTCGAGACCTGCCTGGGCAACTTGGTGAGACCTCATCTCTACAATAAATCAAAATGAGCCGGGCATGGTAGCGCGCGCCTATAGTTCCAGCGACTTGGAAGGCTGAGGCGGAAGGATCACCGGAGCCCAGCAGGTCGAGGCTGCGGTGGCCGGGAGCGGTCACTGCACTCCGGTCTGGGCGACAGAGTGAGACTCCAACTCAAAAAAAAAAAAATCTGTAAATCAGTAAATGTGACACAAGGCCCAGCACAGTGGCTCTAGCCTGTAATCCCAGCACTTTGGGAGGCCGAGGCGAGAGGACTGACCAGCCCAGGTAACTTGGTGAGACCTCGTCTCTACAATAAATCAAAAAACTAGTCAGGTATGGTAGCGCGTACCTGTAGTTCCACCTATTTGGAAGGCTGAGGAGGATCACCTGAGCCTGGTGGGTCGACACTGGGGTGACCGTGAGCGTGCCACTGAACTCCAGCCTGGGTGACAGAGTGAGATTGTGATTCAAAATTTAAAAAATAATAAAAATTGACTAAGTCATGACAAGGAAGGACACCAGCCAAAAGTGCTGAGAATAAATTTTGGGCCAAAATAGTTCTCAGAGAAAAAAATTATTCTTGAATAGTAATTAAAACCATATGTTAAAAGTGTCAGTCCCTATCCTGGGCAAAGGGAAACTTACTTTAGGTAATCATAATCATGACTATTAGGATGGATTTGCCTGCATAAAACAAAAAGTAGTTTGGGCCAAGTAACAGTGGTTTGAATAAGATAGAAAGTTCCCTTTCCCTTAATGTCCACAGGAAGGCTGTCCAGGACTGGGGCAGGTCCCAGAGTCATCAGATATCTTTCTGCACCATCATCCTAGCCTCTGGCTTTCATTCTCAAGGTCACCTTGTGGCCCAAGAGGGCTAGTGGCACACTCTAACCATCAAGTCTATGACACAAGCCAAAAGAAGGACTGGCAGAAAGGCAGAGAGAACACACAACTCGCTGAGTCAGCTCCTTTTAAGCGGACTTCTGGGAAGTCTACTTATCATTGGTAGCGTTAGTCACCGGGCCACAGCAGTCAGAAAAGACGGAAAATTCAGTCTTTTAGCTGGGGAATAACCTCCAAATAAAGTGGAGTCAGATATTCTTTTTTTTATTATTATTATTCTTTTATTATAAAAATGTGGCATACAATTCAGGGATAGGTATGCAAACATTGATTATGCAGGTACCCTTGATGAGATATGCTCCTCCTTCCCCTAGCAAGTTCCCTCAACTGCCAATCCCACACCCCTCCCCTGACAGTTTCCCACCACTGCCAATCCCTTTCTCATAGTATTATCATTGTTCAAGCTCCACTTATGAGTGAGAACATATGGTACTCTGCTCTTTGTTTCTGTGATAGATCGCTGAGTATGATCAGAAGTCGGATATTCTTTTACTAAAGTAGAAGGGGAAAACAGACACTGGTGGTACCAGCAACCTCTGCTGTGATGGCCAAACACATGTGAGAGGATAAAATTTCCAGCAACTTGAAAAGGAGGCATTTTGTGGAGCTTGTCTACCTAGGAATTCTGTTCCATCCTTTCCAACTTTGAGCCCAGAACATCAGAGAAGTAGTGGGTCCTTCCCTGCTCACCTTTTTGTAGCCAGTTTGTGGAAGGAGACACAATTTACAAGCCAGTTAAATAGGCCTCTGATTCCAGGTGTTTTGTTTTGTTTTGTTGGGGGTGTTTGTTTATTTGGAGTCGAATTTCACTCTGTCTGCCAGGCTGGATTGCGGTGGAACAGCCACCACAGCCTCGACATGCAGTGCTCAAGCATTCCTTCTGCCTGAGCCTTCCAAGTAGCGGGAACTACAGGTGTGGGCCTCTAGGCCCAGCTAATTTTGACTTATTGTAGAGATAAGATCTTGCCAAGTTGCCCAGGCTGGTCCTAAAACCCTGAGCTCAGGCAATCCTCTCGTCTCTGCCTCCCAAAGTGCTGGGATTACAGGCGTGAGCCACTGTGCCCAGATAAAATATAGTTTTACAATAAATATTAGAGCCTTCATGTCACTGTCCCCACTTATAACTTTTATAGCTTCCTGTAACCCTTGGAACAAAACCCCAAAATCTTTAACAGTAGACGCTCCCAAGCATTCTTGGCCTAAGGTGCCTTTTGTGTCACAGCAATTTTTTCAAGGCGCTCTTAGGCCAAAATAAATACCTAACAGTTCTGAATATGAAGCAGATAGGCCCCCAACAACTAAATAAATTTTTTTTTTTTTTTTTTTTGAGTTGGAGTCTCACTCTGTCGCCCAGACTGGAGTGCAGTGGCCGCTCCCGGCCACCGCAGCCTCAACCTGCTGGGCGATCCTTCCACCTCAGCCTTCCAAGTAGCTGGAACTACAGGCGCGCGCTACTACGCCTGGCTTATTTTATTTATTTATTGTAGAGACGAGGTTTCGCCAAGTTGCCCAGGCTGGTCTCGAACCCACGGACTCAGGCAATCTACTAAACTCGGCCTCCCAAAGAGCTGAGATTACAGGCTAGGCCACTGAGTCCGGCCTGCTTAATAAATATTCAAGTCTTAATACAGTGCCTGTTGGGCACTGCATAACTTCTCAAACCTTAGAATGGTATTGGACACAACCACCCTCATTTCCTGCTCCACGATCACTTTCTCGTGGAATTTGCTTTTTATCGCAGCAAGAGCAAAAAACACCCAAAGGAATGTAGCAGGATTCCAAGTGGAAAGGTTAAACCAGCTCAAGAATGTAGTTCCCACAGTGTCCGACAGATGTCGCTGTGTTTCCCTACAAATTTAAAAACCTCCAAGGCCCCCTGGTGAGTGCTGGGGCACCCAGGGGAGCCTCAGAACACAGTTTGAGACATAATTTATAAGGCCTTACATGAACTGGCCCCTGACTATTTCTTCAGCCTCATCTGGTACTGTTCTCTTTCTCGTCCACTCACTACACCCTAGTTCCAATGGCCTTTTATTTTCCCAAAGGAGCCAAGCTCTGGCCCAGCATAATGGATCCTGAGGCTCAGTTGAGACCAGGAGTTCAAGAGCAACAATTGGAGACCAGCCTGGGCAATACAGTGAGACCCCACCTCTGCAAAAAAAATAAAAATAAAAAAATTGACTGGGCACAGCGGCACACACCTGTAGTCCCAGATACTCAGGAAACTGAGAGAGGAGGATCACTTGAGCCCAGGAATTCAATGCAACAGTGAGCGATGAACGTACCACTGTTCTCCTACCTGGATGACAGAGCGAGATCCTGCCCCTAAAAGAAAAATAAATAAATGTTTCTATTGACACATCTATTAGGAAATTAATCTTCAGACATACAAGTAATCCAGTTGTAAAATACAAGAGATTCCTTTCCTGTTACTTCAGTTTATAAAGAGCAATTAGCAATTATAAATCTAAAAATTGATAGCATTTTAGAATGTGATGGTTGGCATACTTATAATGGCATTTTCATAAAGCAAATTTGAGAAAAAAATAGTCTTTTCGATAAATGGTACTGGATATCTACATGCAAAATAATGAAATTGACCCCCTACCTCACCATGATAAATATTAGCTCAACTAGATAATCGACTTAAATGTAAAGAGCTAAAACTATAAATCTCTTAGGAAAAAAGTAAAAATAAATCTTTCTTTCTTTCTCTCTTTCTTTCTCTCTCTCTCTCTCTCTCTCTCTTTCTTTCTTTCTTTCTTCATTTTGAATTGGAGTCTCACTGTGTCTCCCAGGCTGAAGTGCAGTGGCACATTCATGGCCACCACAGCCTCGACCTGCTGGACTCAGGCAATCCTTCCACCTCAGCCTTCCAAGTAGCTGGAACTACAGGCATGAGCCACCACATCCAGCTAGTTTTTGTGATTTAGTGTAGAGACAAGATCTCACCATGTTGCCCAGACTGGTCTCAAACCCCTGGGCTCAGGCAATCCTCTCACCTCAGTATCCCAAAGTGCTGGTATTACAGGCTGAGCCACCACGCCCAGCCAAAAATAAATCTTTAAAAGCTTGGACTAGGCCAGGCTCGGTGGCTCAGCCTGTAATCCTGGCACTTTGGAAGGCTGAGGCGAGTAGATTGCCTGAGCCCGCAGGTTCAAGACCCACCTGGGCAACTTGGTGAGATCCTGTCTCTACAATAAATCAAAAATCAGCCGGGCATGGTAGCATGTGCCTGTAGTTCTGGCTACTTGGAAAGCTGAGGCAGAAGGATCACCTGAGCCCAGCAGGTCAAGGCAGCGGTGGCCGTGAGCGTGCCACTGCACTCCAGGCTGGGTGACAGAGTGAGACTCCAACTCAAAAAAAAAAAAAAAAAATGCTTGAACTAGGAAATAGTTTCTTAGATATAACATCAAAAGTACAAACAACAGAAGAAAAACTTCCTTAAAATTTAAAACACTTTTGTTTCAAGTGATATCATTTAAAAAAGTGAAAACACAGCTCACAGAGTAGGAAATTTTGTTTTCAAATCATATGTCTAAAAAGGGACTTGTATCCAGAATATATAAAGAACTCTTAGGCCAGGAATGGTAGCTCAAACCTATAATCCCAGCACTTCGGGAGACTGAGGAGAAAGGATTGCCTGAGCCCAGGGGTTCGAGACCAGCCCCGACACCTCATCTCTACAAAAAAAAAAAAAAAAAAAT
>NW_007258430.1:720180-725872 GCF_000164805.1 Carlito syrichta
GCCATGAGCATGCCACTGCACTCCAGCCTGGGCGACAGAGTGAGACTCCAACTCAAAAAAAAAAAAAAAGAAAGAAAAGAAAAACACCAACATTTAAGAGAAAGGTAAAGGCATAATTATCTGACAAGATAAGTGAAAGGAGTAAAGAGGCAGAATAGCTGCCACAGGAATTAATGGAAAAGATCGTACAAAGAAAAACTGGAATGGCCAATAATAACGTATTCGAGTGCTTCTGATATGCTGGACATTTTATATGCATCAGCTAACAATCTTTACAACCATATGAAGTAGTATTACCTACTTTTTTTGTATGTTTGTTTTTTGTTTTGTTTTGTTTTTTGAGTTGGAGTCTCACTCTGTCGCCCAGACTGGAGTGCAGTGGCCGCTCCCGGCCACCACTGCCTCGACCTGCTGGGCTCCGGCGATCCTTCCGCCTCAGCCTTCCGAGTAGCTGGAACTACAGGTGCGTGCTACCACGCCTGGCTAATTTTTGATTTATCATAGAGACGAGGTCTTGCCAAGTTGCCCAGGCGAGTCTCGAACCCACGGGCTCAGGCAATCCACTCACCTCAGCCTCCCAAGGCGTGGGATTACAGGCTGAGCCACCGAGTTCGGCTAATTACATCTATTTTTTCATTTATTTATTTTTAATGTTTTGATTTATTGTAGAGACGATGTCTCGCCAAGTTGCCCAGGCTGGTGTCAATCCCTGGGCTCAGGCAATCCTCTTGCCTCTGCCTCCCAAAGTGCTGGCAAAGGAATGCATTTTGCATGTGAGAAGGATATGAATTGCAGGGGGAGGCAGGGGTAAAATGCTATGCTTTGAATATTTGAGTCCCCTTCAAAACTCATGTTGAAACAATCCCCAGTGCAACAGTGTTGGTAGTTGGGGGTCTCATGGGAAGTGTTTAGATCATGATCATTGAAAAGTAAGAATCCCAAGAACCTTAGGATAGAAGAACTTGGTCAAATAATCCTAGCAGTAGTGTAGCCATTTTGTCTCAGCCCTAGCCCTGTCATGTATTGCTCTTTTTTTGTTGTTTTTGTTTTTTTGTGTGTATGTGTCTTTTTGAGTTTCAGTCTCACTCCATCGCCCAGGCTGGAGCGCAATGGCACGTTCACGACCACCCCAGCGCTGACTGGCTGTGCTCAAATGATCCTTCTGCCTCAGCCTTCCAAGCAGTCGGAACTACAGACACGTGTTACCATGCTCGGCTAATTTTTTTATTTATTGTAGAGATGACGTCTCGCCAAGTTGCCCCGGCTATTTTCAAACCTGTGGGCTGGGATTACAGGCTTGAGCCACTGCGCCCGGCAATATTGCTCGTTTTTGATTTATTTATTTATTATTTTTTTTTATTATTGTTTTTTGAGTTGGAGTCTCACTGTGTTGCCCAGACTGGAGTGCAGTGGCCGCTCCCGGACATCGCAGCCTCGACCTGCTGGGCAACAGCAATCCTTCCGCCTCAGCCTTCCAAGTTGCTGGAACTACAGGCGCACGATACCACGCCCGGCTAGTTTTTGATTTATTGTAGAGATGAGGTCTCGCTGCCCAGGCGGATCTTGAGCCCGCGGGCTCAGGCAATCCATTCACCTCAGCCTCCCAAAGGCGCAGGATTACAGGCTGAGCCACCGAGCCTGGCTGTTTTTGATTTATTAATGATAGCCATCCTTACTGGAGTAAGGTGGTATCTCAGTGTGGTTTTGATTTTGCTCAGCCTTAATAATCATCAGAGAAATGCAAATCAAAACCACAATGAGATACCACACAACAACAGTAAGGATGGCTATTGTTAATAAATCAAAAACAACAGATGCTGGAGCAAGTGTGGAGAAAAGGTGACACTTCTACACTGTTGGTGGGAGTGTAAACCAGTTCATCCTCTATGGAAAATAGTGTTAGCTGGGCTCGGTGGCTCAGCCTGTAATCCCGCGCCTTTGGGAGGCTGAGGTGAGTGGATTGCCTGAGCCCGCGGGTTCGAGACCTGCCTGGGCAGCGAGCCCTCATCTCTACAATAAATCAAAAAAATCAGCCGGGCGTGGTAGCGCATGCCTGTAATTCCGGCTACTTGGAAGGCTGAGGCGGAAGGATCGCTGGAGCCCAGCAGGTCGAGGCTGCAGTGGCTGGGAGCAGCCACTGCATTCCAGTCTGGGCGACAGAGTGAGACTCCAACTCAAAAAAAAAAAAAGAAAAAAAAAAAGAAAATAGTGTGGCAATACCTAAATAAACTAGAAATTGAGCTTCCATATGATCCAGCAATCCTCCTCCTGGGAATTTACCTGGCAGAACACAAATCATTCTGCAAAAAAGACACCTGCACATGCGTGTTAATTGCTGCATTATTCACAATAGTAAAATGGAACCAACCCCACCGCCATTCGAAAGCAGTCTGGATAAGGAAAATGTGGTACTTAAACACGATGGAATATTATGCAGGCTTAAAGGACAAAATCATGGACTTCTCGGCAAATTGGAATGAATTGGAGACAATCATTCCTAGTGACCTATCATAGAAACAAAGAACCGAATATCACGTGTTCTCATTCATAAGTGGGACCTGAACATTAACCACAGTAGCACAAGGGAGGGATTGGCTGTCATGGGACACTGCCAGGGGAGGGGGCGGACACATAAAGGGTACCTGATCCTAAACCAGGGGAAGTCAAGACCAGTTGGAGGCCCAAATTTCGCCTGCACGTGAATTACATATATACATAATTCTGGCTTATTTTATAATAAAATAAAGTACCTAACTATTTTATAGTAAAATTAAGTATTTTATAATAAAATAAAGTACCTAATTATTTTATAGTAAAATAAAGTAAAAAAAAAAGTTACTGTATGACCCAGAAGCAAAAATACATGTTCACACAAAAATGTGTACATGAATGTTCATGGAAGGATTATTCATAATAGTCCCCAAAAGTGCAAATGTCTGAAATGTCCTTCAGCTGACGAAGGGAAAGGAAATTGGTTTTGCCAGGAAACAAAATATGATTTGACTATAAAAAGGAATGAAGTACTGATACATGCTATAACCTGGATGAACCTGGAAAACATGTCAGGTGAAAGAAGCCAGTCACAGAAGACCACATATTATAAAATTCCATTCATATGAAATGTCCAGAACAGGGAAATTACAGACACAGTAGATTAATGATTGTAAGGTACTGAGAGGAAGAGAGAATGTGAGGTCACTGCTAACCCCATGGGGTTTTTTGGATTTTTGTTTGTTTGTTCCAGTTGGAGTTGCCCAGGCTGGAGTGCAGTGGCACACTCCCGGCCACCACAGCCTCCACCTGCTGGGCTCAGGCGATCCTTTCGCCTCAGCCTTCCAAGGAGTTGGAACTACAGGAGGCTGCTACCACACCTGGCTAACTTTTCATGATTCATAGTAGAGACGAGGTCTCAAATGCCGGAGCTCAGGCAATCCTCTTGCCTCTATCTCCCGAAGTGCTGGGATTACAGGCGTGAGCTACCTCGTCTGGCCAAGTATAAGGCTTTTGTTTGGGGAGTGATAAAAATGTTCTAAAATTCGAAAGTGGTGATGGTTGCCCAACTGTATACTAAAAAATACTAAATGATACACTTCAAAGGGTGAATTTCTTGGTCTGCGAATATCTCCATATAGCTATTATCTAAAAAACACATTTGACGAGTCTTGTCTCCCTCATAATTGGCAGAATAAAGTTCTTACTGTAGGATTGCCTACAAGGCTCATGAGACCTGATATGTCCTATAACTCCCTTATGCCCTGCCAAGCCCAGAGGTTCCAACAAACGCCTTGGGGTTTCTTGTGTATCACTCATGCACTGTAGCTTTGTACACTTGATTCTCTCTGCTTTGAGGGCCCTTTCTCTACGTGCCTAGTTAACATCCACTTGTCCCTTAATGCCCAGCTCACTCCAGACTGAGCTGGTGGCCCTCCTTTGTGCTTTCAAGACATCCTGTGCATACGTGATTGTGGCCTGCTTGGGATTTTTCATAAGTGTTGGTTTTCTTGCTGTGTTCCCCCTGGACTAATTTTTTTCAAGGCAGGTACTGTGTTATATTTAACTTTCTTTCCCAGCAGTGGAGTTCAATAAATAGCATAAAGGAATGAATGAATGAAATGAATAAACTCGTAATTCTTTGTTTTGTTTTTTTTTTTGAGTCGGAGTCTGATTCTGTGGCCCAAGCTGGAATGCAGTGGCACAATCACAGCCGCCACAGCTTCAATCTGCTGGGGTCAAGCAATCATTCTGCCTCAGCTGTTCAAGTAGCAGGAACCATAGGCACGGCTAATTTTTTGGTTTATTGTAGAGATGAAGTCTTGCCAAGTTGTCCAGGCTGGTCTCGAACCCCTGAACTCAGGCAATTCTCTCGTCTCTGCCTCCTAAAGTGCTGGGATTATAGTCATGAGCCACCGCACCTGGCTAGTGATTGGGGTTTTACAAATAATTGGTGGGTGAATCTGACAAATTGTGTCTGTGAGTTAACAGGTTGAAGCTGTTATGTTTTCTTTTTTGAGTTGGAGTCTCACTCTATCACCCAGACTGGAGTGCAGTGGCCGCTCCCAGCCACCGCAGTCTCGACCTGCCGGGCTCCGGCGATCCTTCCGCTTCAGCCTTCCAAGTACCTGGAATTACAGGTGTGCGCTACCACGCCCGGCTGATTTTTTTATTTATTGTAGAGATGAGGTCTCGCCAAGTTGCCCAGGCGGGTCTCGAACCCGCAGGCTCAGTCAATCCACTCACCTCAGCCTCCCAAAGCACGGGATTACAGGCTGAGCCACTGAGTCCAGCTTTGTATTTTTTTTAGATTAGAAAATATAGTTTATTTAGGAAGTAAATTGGAGAGAGAGAGAGAGAGAGAGAGAGAGAGAGAGAGGATTCAACTCCCCAAGGCAGGAGGGGGGGCCAAAGCTTAAGAAAACATGTCCTGGCCATAGCTCAAAAAGCACAGGACCACATCATAGCAAGGCAATGGCCAATGGCTGTTCCTGGTTGAGTCCTATTCGCTGGTATGTATTTTTACCATCAAAGCTGGTATTTTATAAATATAGAGTTTGAGAACATTTCTAACAACATTTCACTAATTATTGCATTTCACTACTGCTACCTCTTCCTGTGACACAGATTGCTGATAAATTCCTTTATTGTGAGATCATATTCCTAAATTAGAAAGAACTAGAGACGAGACATGTAAGACCTAAAGTGAGTTTTGTGGATCAGACAGTGAGTCACAGAGATCAGACTCCAACACGCACCTCCCACTGTGTTTATTTTCTAGTTAAGTTCAAACTTGACCTTAGAAAAATATATGCTTTGACTTTCCATCAGTCTTGTAGCTCAGGCATGGGCTAGGAAAGACATATCAGAGATGAAGGCTTGTGGGTAGAAAGGTACATTTGGAAGTGGTGAGTTTATGCTTATACTTGTCTATGTCGGGAAGTGGCTTTGGAAGTTTGCTGTGTGATGTCTCTTGACAAGGAGTGAGACTTCAGTAGAATTTTCTGCATAATCTTCTAGATTCATTGTTTTAGATAGATCTTGAAAAATGATTTTCAGCCGGGCTCGGTGGCTCAGCCTGTAATCCTGCGCCCTTGGGAGGCTGAGGTGAGGGGATTGCCTGAGCCCGCGGGTTAGAGACCCGCCTGGGCAGCGAGACCTCATCTCTACAATAAATTAAAAAATCAGCCGGGCGTGGTAG